>NC_060193.1:46980745-47120745 GCF_021184085.1 Oncorhynchus gorbuscha
TTCATTGCATTTACATTTTATGTTTTGTTTTCTTTAAGGTGTATTTAATCATTTGTCTCATAAATCCCTGACATATTATTTCATAAACATGTCAAAAATACATAAATTCACACATAAAAATGATTACATTCCAATTGAATTCCAATCCAAAAATTCCTTACATTTATACCCCACACATTTCAGTTATATTTTTTAACTAAAATGCACTTGTTTAGGTTATAATTATGTGGTTGACTGTTGCTCACTATAGCCCCATAGGAGACTCTAAAGCATGACAACTTTTAAAGACTGGTATAACTTATTAGAAGTTACTTCATACCCATGCTCAAAATACATTCATCCAAGTGTAAGAAGGGATAATAGAAAGACAATACTATTGCAACTGAGATTAATGCTAATTATTGAAAAATAACTGAACAAGCTAGCACAGCGCTAACCGAAGTTAGCAATAAACTGACCGGAACTAGCCAAAAGCTAACCGGAGCTAGCTCTAAGCTAGCAGCTTTTCTAACATTTACAGTACACCAATTACAAATTTATTAAACCTCACAGTTGCAACATTTCATTCTCTAAATCCTTAGGATATTGTCAGGAGTGTCTTTTTTTCTATAACAATGTTCAGGAGTTAACTATTTGTTTTCTTCTAGATCAAAGGTATTCCCCGCCATCATTTCACTTTACACTCGACATGTGTTTTCCATCTAGTACAAAGTTATACAATTACTATGTTGTTCAAAATCATTACATTCACTTCAACGGACAAGTTACAAAACTATATTGTGATATTTAGTGTATTTTTGCACTTTACTGACAGGATAAATTATGAAACAGGAAAACGTGGCTTCTCTTTCAAAGGTTCTCTCAATTATGAGCAGTGGTGTAAAGTACTTAAGTAAAAATACTTTAAAGTACTACTTAAGTCATTTTGGGGGGGTAACTGTAATTTACATTACTATTTATATTTTTGGCAACTTTTACTTTTACTTCACTACATTCCTAAATAAAATAATTGACTCTTTACTACTTACATTTTCCTTGACACCCAAAAGTACTCGTTACAATTTGAAATGCTTAGCAGTACAGGAAAATTATCCAATTGACGGACTTATCAAGAGAACGTCCCTGGTCATCCTGACTGCCTCTGATCTGGCAAACTCACTAAACACAAATGCTTAGCTTGTAAAAAAAAATATATAATAACAATAAAAGTAAGGAAACCGTGTCGTCTGGTTTGCTTAATATAAGGAATTTGATGTATCGCGTTTACTTTTTACTTTTACTCAAGTATGTCACTTCAGTACTTTTTCCACCACTGTACTTAAGTACATTTAAAACCAGATACTTTTAGAGTTTGAATCAAGTAGTATTTGACTGGGTGACTTTCAGTTTTACTTGAGTCATTTTCTATTAAGGTATCTTTACTTTTACTCAAGTATGACAATTTAGTACTTTTTCCACCTCTGATTATTAGGACACACAGGTGCAGGATCACATATAGTTCCAGTGCGAAGCGAACACTTCTCACTGCCCCCTACTGGCCAACAGTAGTATCAACGCATAGCAATGGCGAAACCTTGGAGGACTGACAATTCAGTCAAAGCATTCTTCCCCAATACAAAGAAACAATACATGAACACGAATGTGACCATACATTTTGTCTGCGTCACACATGTCACACATGTATACAGTATATGTAAACTACGACAATAAGTCTCTGCATACTTGAATCAAATGCAACTATGCCCAGCTGAGAGGAGAAGTTCAGAGGTGGTCAGACTAACGGTCTGTATGTGTCTGTGTGTTTTTCTTTTCCACAGCGTCACGGTTCTCCAGTCCCAGACTGACGCCCAGGCTGAACAGAAAGCGAGCCCTGTCCATCTCCCTCTCTCGGACGCCAGCATCGACCTGCAGACCATGATCCGTACCTCGCCCAACTCTCTGGTGGCCTACATCAACAACTCACGCTCCAGCTCTGCAGCCAGCAGCTCCTACGGACACCTCTCTGTTGGAGGCATCAGGTACCCAAGCCAGTAACTAGTCAATATGTAGTAATAACTGATTGCTCAAACTATTGACATAAGATGTTTGGATAGGGTTAACTGATATACTGGTCACATGATTATAAACTCCATTTAAGTCATATAAAGTTATACATGCCTCCGGAGTGGCGCAGTGGTCTAAAGCACTGCATCGCAGTGCTAGAGGCGTCACTACAGACCCAGGTTTTTATCTCAGGCTGTGTCCCGACCGGGAGACCCATAAGGCCTATCCCATAGGCCTATATATTTGGATAAAGATTGTATCACAACTAAAGTGGCCAAATAACGTCATAAAATGAAGCACATGAATCCGCTTTACAAGGGGTGTAGAGCCTAACTGGCATAGTTTCAAGTTTGGGGAAGATCATTTTCACCATAACAATGCACCTTGATGATAAAAGCATTACATGCATAATGGCATTTGTGGTCACTTTTGAGAATGGTGTTTTCCTGCCTATGGAACATTCGCGCTTATAGCCTACTGCCATGTGCATATTGCTGCGCTTATAATGTGAAGAAATTGCCTTTTTTAGGCTAAACGTTCTCATCTGTTGCATAACGCTCATTGCTTAAACAGTTTCTTTATGCTAATGTCCAAGACTATGTTTGGAATATTTATTTCTCGCACAGAATAGAATGTAAACTTTTGTACTATGGGGGATAGTAGATTGACATAGGCTAGTGCTTTTGCTGTTTGTTAGGCCTACTCAGTACTCGTTAGGCTGACGAAAAGTAAATGTGGACAGTTCTTCCAATATCTTCAATATGCGCCTCGGAATTGGATAAGGACGCGCGTAGTTGAGTCCCCGATGTGTCTGTCTTCACTTGTAGCCTGTGAGAAAGACCTGATTACTTGACAGAGAGCCATGTGAGTGAGAGGTGCTTCAGCAAGGAACCGGGAGAAGGGGATTATAATTATTATATTCAGCCCAACGGCACCACGGCCACAAAAGGCATGGATTTGTTAGGGGGCATTATGGCCACACAAAGGTGATGCAGCCAGGAAATTTAAGGCATTATCAAGTTCTTGTCAAATTGTGAACGAGAGACTGATGAAGTGTGTACAACCTGCGTTAAAAAAACAAAGCCGAGCTCATGCCTTTCATGCAAGTTTTTTCAAATCATCATTAGAGTCGCAGTATGCAGCCTTAGAATGTATTAAAAATCCAAACATAAAGCCCAATGTTTGTATCACAACTAATGTAACTCTAAATTAAGCATATGGGAGGACCTGTTTCATTGTTAAAAACTCAACACATAATAGCCACTTGTGCACTCCCTCAAATTGTTTGGAGAAACTATCATTTCTATTTTATTCAGCTATGTTCAATTGTATTCTTCATACTATAAAATAATATCAAAAATGCTATGGAATTCTAAGCTAATCTTGTCTGCTAAATGAACTAGTGTAGCCCAGAGCCATCAGGGCCTAGCATCAGGACAACTCAGAGTATGCTATTCTGTTCTTCTGAAATAGACTACTTTTCCTTAATTAGTATCATGTTTCTTTAGACCTGTCTAAAATAAATAATGGATTTATTGTGAAGGTGTACACTATATTACATGGGTGTATTAGACATTTTCAAATGTAGATGTTCCAAAGGTCTGCATCAGTGGCTTGTAGGCTGCGTGTGGAAGCCAGGAGTTGCTAAAAGTGCTTATTTTAATTCATGTTCAATTACCGTGAGACCGACAGTTATTTGCTTGACAATCACCGGCTGACAGAACTTCACGGCTGCCACAGTCTTATACATGACTAACATTGGGTTCAGGTGAAAAGTTTGCGACGTGTGAGTTACATTTTAGTCATTTAGCAGACACTTGAATTCCAGGAGCAATTAGGTTTAAGTGCCTTAACTCAAGGGAACAAGGGAATATATTTTTCACCTAGTTGGCTCAGGGATTCAAACCAGCAGCCTTTCAGTTACTGGCCCAAGACACTTAACCTCTAGGCTACCTGGGTTGAAAGTGGAAGTTTGTGTCACAGTTGGGGATAAGAGACACATCTCTCATGTGCGTTAATGTCTTGTGTTCCAGTCCGTCCTTTACCTTCCCCCATCACATCAACCCCATGGCCTACCAGCAGCTCCTGTCCCAGCAGAGAGGCCTGAGTGTGTTCGGCCACACCCCTCCTCTCATCCAGCCCCCACCCACCTTCTCCAGTCGCCAGTCTGCCCTGGGTCTCTCCTCTCTGCCCCCCGCCTCACACAACCACAACAATGGTTCACAGTCAAAGGTGAGACTGCTCTTCTTCTTTGGTAACGGTGGTATGCAAACCAGCTTTGATGTGCGTAGACTTTTTCCTCCAGTTTGTCAATCTTCTTCCTGAACTGTGCCTACATTGTCTGGTACGAGGTAGATCTTCTCATTATCCATAACCGCCAAATGTGAGCCTTGCCCTGTGGCCTTCTGGAAATCCTGGTATTGTGTGGGACGCTCAAATCAAACCAGCATGACATCTATAGCCGTACAATTTTCTTCTGTTTGTTTGCGTTGTCAGTGAACTTGTTTTAAGATGATTTAAAACATAAATACTGCTGTCCCTTTCCCTCACCCATTGTATACGTCCACTGTGGTTTGTGGTCGTCTCTGTGGTTCTTATCATACCATTCACTGAAATGCCCCTCCGTAAGGTAAACTCCATACCCATGAATAAGGGGCCTGGGGACGTTAAACCCTCATTCTCCAAACACACACGATCCCAACCCCACGGTTCTGTTACAGACCACAGTAAACACAGTGGGATGCTGAGGAGAAGCAAAGTCTTCCTCTGATTAGGAACACTTTGCTGTGGTTTAGTGCAATCCCAGAATCACAGTCTAGCATGACTATTAAAGTCAACTGCCAGATACGGCCAATGTCAGCTTATTGTGAAGCATCAACTGTGTAGGTGGTGGGGTGTGCCTACTCTCGTTTCTCCAGGAGTCACCTGAGGTTTACACTGAAGCCCCGGGAAGTGGTCTCACTCTGTAGATGGATGGGATGTTTTCATATTGTACTCCACCCTCTCATCATAAAACACTTGAAATTGTTTAGTCTCTGTGGTGACTCAACTCTGATATATGAATGTCTATTTGACTCGAGCCCTGTATTAACCCCTAACTTTTCTTCTCATCTCGTCTCCTCTCCTATTCTCTCCGCTCCTCTACTCCAGAACACAAGTGGGGACTCGGCAGTGAGCAGTACAGTCAATCCCATGATCACCAAGAGGTCAAAGGTGAAGACAGAGGTGGAGTGTCCGAGGCCACTGTCCCCATGTTCTCCGGTAAGAATGGGATTAGGATCTACTACTTTATAAATCAGTTGTCATGATGAACTTTGTTGTCCTGTACAGGAAGTGAGACGTACGGGCTGATAGGATCTAAAGAGAATGATGTGTTGAGGGTAATTAAAAAACTGATCAAGAAAAAAAAAACTGTTTCCTTTACTTCCTTTCCTCTGCCCAAATACTCCTCTGTCCTGAATTGACACAGACCCCTGGGAACCAGCCAGTCCCCTGACCCCGTTTCTTTCTCTGCTACGGCTGAAAGAAGAAAAACTCTGTGTGATAAGAGCTTTGCATCCATTCGTTTGTTCCTCCCTCTCTTCTTTTCTCCCTGGCCGCTGTAAACTGTGCCACAGCACTTCATTTCAATGAAATATTGGCCCCACGTTATTGTCATCTGAGGTGCTTTTTTTTCTCTCTCCCTCGCTCTCTCTTTCTCTCTCTATCTCTCTCTCTCTCTCTCTCTTTTGACAAATTTGCGGAGTCCTCCTCTTCGACTCAGAGGCAGGTTTGATGCATGGGGATGGCGGTGTACATAGTCGTCTTGGGGCCAGTAGAATTGATGAAGATAGCGGCGAGGTGCAGAGATAAACATGCTGCAGTCAGCACATTGGAGCAGGGAAGGGTGGGAGGCTGGCGCTGTGGAGAGGGAAAGAAGATACCAGGGGATGTGCTGCACGTCACACAAACACGCACACGGCCTGCAGGCCTGGGATCTGTCTTAGCCGTGTCAACGAATCCCTGCCTGGTCAGAAACTAAATGAACACATCGGTCTGTCCCTCCAGTCAAGTCAATCTGGGCTCTCTCAGATAATGCCAGGGTGTCCCCTCCCCACATCAGTAACAGTTAATAGTGTTAATGGCTTGTGTTGGGTTAAAATTAATATGAAATACACATTTCCTAGACAGTAAGATAGAATGGACTATAAAGTCTTCCTCTTTTCTTTTCTCGTAACAGGATCATCTAGGTGGGATGCTGGACATGAAGGAGGACTTGGATAAAGATGAATGCAAGCATGAGCCAGAGATGGTGTATGAGACCAACTGCCACTGGGAAGGATGCTCCAAGGAGTACGACACGCAGGAACAACTGGTCCATGTAAGGAGGGGACGGGGGACAGGAGGGGACGGGGACACGGGACAGGGGACAGGCATCAGACAATAATTTCCTTATCTTTAACTAGCTCAGAAAATATTCCTGCTTGTTTTAAATCAACCAACCTGGAGCCGGTTTCCTAAAAGCACCTTAAGGCTAAGTATGTTACCTGTGGTTCTAACGAAGAAACCAGGCCCTGGGCCAAGAGCGGAGGAAGGTCGCTATCTGATCAGTGTGTGGTGAGAGAGAGGAGGTCTGCCTTTCAGTGCAGCTGGAATAAGTGCAGAATAAATCCCACTGACCTCTTGGTCTATATGTGCTCCCTAACCTCTGACCTCTGAAGCCCAACATAAAGCCGTCCAGCCAGGAACACTAAACCCTTAACCCCTCCCTGATTTCCCTGTCTCCACAGTAACCTCTAACATACTTAAGAGTCCATATTTCAGTGCTTTCTAAGACTGAGGCTTGTCAATGGACTTCAACTGGGCTCCTGTTTTATTATGCGTTCCTCCAGATAGATACTGAGAGTCAGATGATTCATTGGTTGTTCACATAAAGTAAGCTTCGCTAAGTGTTTAGCTTCCATGAGACTGGGATTGTTTTACTCGATTGGACTTTTTGGCATGTAGAGTTTTGGACGAGCAGGGGCATTCCAGGCCGTCACTGAAGCAGAGAGAGACGGGGACAGATGGAGAGAGAGACTGAGAGAGAAAGAAAGAGAGGGGTGGCAGAGAGAGAGAGAGAGGGGGGGAGAGAGAGATAAAAGAGAGAGGAAGAGAGAGGGGGGGGGCACTGTGACGCAGAGCTCAGAGTAAGGCCTCCATTATCTGTCCTCATTGTTTCCCTCAGTCACCAACAGTTACACTCAGCTGAACGTTAAACCTCTCGGAGATCCTTCCTAATGATAGGCACACACAAACACAAACACCTTCCTAATGATAGGCCAGGATGGTTTAGGTTAGGCAGTTACGGACAAAGAGCTGCTTGTCTGAGAGAGCAGTCAACGCACGCTCAACCGTGTCTTTGGCTTAATTATCATGGGCCAGACATCAAACCAACAAGTAGAGAGAGTAGCCTAAGGAATATGCTGGCATTTCGCTACCACAATGATGGCACTTTGGCACTGAAGTGTGTGTGTGTGTGTGTGTGTGTGTGTGTGTGTGTGTGTGTGTGTGTGTGTGTGTGTGTGTGTGTGTGTGTGTGTGTGTGTGTGTGTGTGTGTGTGTGTGTGTGTGTGTGTGTGTGTGTGTGTGTGTGAATGCATACATGCTTGTTAGCTCTATAAGCTTGCATGGTTGAAACCCACGCCTCCTATTGGTTACCTGGTTGTTAGTAATTCCTGATGTTCTCAGGTTATTAGGTCTATTTCTGCAGATGTGCTCATCAAGGGATCCCAGGAAATGGTGGTGTTTGAGATGTAATCCCCCCACGCTCACTGGGCCCCTGCACTTAAAAACTACAACCCTAATGAGGGAAGAGCACAATTCCTGTCCAGACCCATTTGTCCTAGGCTACGCACGCCAGCCAGCGGGATGCCACATGAGTCTTGGATAAGAGAGTTGGAAATCCGTCACGGGGCAATTCCATTAAATTATAGTGTTGCCCCTTTAGACACATACAAACAGAGTGGAGCACAGGAGCATTTGCTCGTTTGACGACTGATTTCATTTCCCTAACCATAGAACCCCTCTTGTGGAAAGAGTGTAGACCAGTGGAACTCATCTATCAAAGACTAACGGAGCCACACTGCAAATAGTGCGTACCCGACAACACAATCACGTCGTCTTTCTTCACTGTCTGACAAAACGGAAAGTTGACCGGCAAACTTTGATTGATGGCTTTACTCCGAATTTCTTCGAAAGGCAAATGGCTGCTCCGCCTCTGTCACAAGCTGAAACGGACTGGTTCTAACGGACCTCTGTCACAGTGAAAACCTCTGTCTCCAGGTGATAGTGTGTTCTCTCGAAGTAGTACAAATGCACTCAACGACAGACAGAACAGAACACAACTAGAGGCCTAGTAAAAAAAGACAAACCTCAGAGGGACTTCTGTGGGGAGAGAAATGCTCAATCAAAACAAAACTAATTGTGTTGGTCACGTACACGTTTAGCAGATGTTATTGCGGGTGTAGTGAAATGCTTGTGTTTCTAGCTCTGACAGTGCAGTAATATCTATCAAGTAATATCTAACAATTCCACAACAATACACACAAATGTAAAGTAAAGGAACTAAGAATATATCATATTTGGACGAGCAATGTCGGAGTGGCATAGACTGAAATACAGTAGAATAGAATACGGTATATGCACAGTCGGAAGTTTACATACACTACGGTTGGAGTCATTTAAAACTTGTTTTTCAACCACTACAATTAACAAACTATAGTTTTGGCAAGTTGGATTAGGACATCTACTTTGTGCATGACACAAATCATTTTTCCAACAATTGTTTACAGACAGATTATTTCACTTATAATTCACTGTATCAAAATTCCAGTGGGTCAGAAGTTTACATACACTAAGTTGACTGTGCCTTTAAACAGCTTGGAAAATTCCAGAAAATTATGTCATGGATTTAGTAGTAGTTTCTGATAGGCTATATTCACCCAACTTATTGTGGGAAGCTTGTGGAAGGCTCCCCGAAACGTTTGACCCAAGTTAAACAATTTAAAGGCAATGCTACCAAATACTAATTGAGTGTATGTAAACTTCTGACCCACTGGGAATGTTATGAAAAAAATAAAAGCTGAAATAAATAATTCTCTACTATTATTCTGACATTTCACATTCTTAACATAAAATGGTGATACTATCTGACCTAAGACAGGGAATTTTTACTAGGATTAAATGTCAGGAATTGTGGAAAACTGAGTTTAAATGTATTTGGCTAAGGTGTATGTAAACCTCCGACTTCAACTGTACATATAAGATGAGTATATGTACAACAGGAGAAGTTGCAGGCCATGCACAGAAAGAAAACCCCACCCCCTTCCCCTTAGTCACTTATGTAGATGTAAAATAATTACTACAATCAAATGACTGTTGCTTTACACCTATCCAAATCCCTTAGATCGACACAAGTGTTTAGGGGCTAGGGGTGGTTACTGGACAGGTCCGCAAGTCTCACAGGCTGTAGAGATCCAGTCTCATCCGGGCGTGTCTCCCCCACAGCACATCAATAACGACCACATCCACGGGGAGAAGAAGGAGTTTGTGTGCCGCTGGGATGAGTGTTCCAGGGAGCAGAAGCCTTTTAAGGCCCAGTACATGCTGGTGGTTCACATGAGGAGACACACGGGGGAGAAGCCACACAAGTGTACCGTGAGTAACTGATCGTCGCCAGGCTCGGCCTTTCGCTGAGCATTTGCCTCTCTAAACACTTGCAGAGTGTACCGTCACACACACACAAATATAGAAATGCCGTTTGGGCTTTTCTCAATATTTCACGTGATCATTCTAGAAAAGAAGGAAAAATGTGCTCACGGTTTGATTACATCACATATTCGCATAGAGGATGTCCCTAAGCTGGTTAGTAGGGTGTATGTTAGTAGTTCCAGCTGTTATTACCATTATATCATGTAAGGGCAATGGGTCCTTCTTACAGTAAGACCTAGATATATACTCTACGGTACTGTATTGTAAGTCCCTCATGTACAACATCTAAGATTTACTCTCTTCAGGCCAAATCCTTAACTTTTCACATAAATCATGCACTGGTGTCAAGGGGAGATTTGTTTCTGAAGTTTGGATTGGTGACTATGTACAGTGCATTCAGAAAATATTCAGACTCCTTCACTTTTTCAACATTTTGCTACGATACAGCCTTGTTCTAAAATGTATTCAAATAGTTCCCCCCCCTCATCAATCTACATACAATACCCCATAATGACAAAACAAAAACAGATTTTTTGACATTTTTTCAAATGTATACAAATGTATACGGGAGCAGACGTGACAGTACACCCCCTTGTAGGGGCGAACCGGCCGAGTCATGGGCACTGGGCAAGCCGTTTGGGGCATGGAAGCCCAATGAACCGGCAGGAAGGTGAGAGCAGACGTGACACTGTGTTCTTGGGGACCTTCAATGCTGCAGACATTTTTTGGTACCCTTCCCCAGATCTGTGCTCTATGGACAAGCCAAGCCATGTCAACTGTGGGACCTTATATAGACAGGTGTGTGCCTTTCCAAATCATGTCCAATCAATTGAATTTCCCACAGGTGGACCCCAATTAAGTTGTAGAAACATCTCAAGGATGATCAATGGAAACAGGATGTTCAATAGCCCCCAAACAGGCTTAAAATAGCCCTGCAATAACCCCGAAACAAGAAACAGGTGAAACCAATAAAGACATAACCAACAGAAAAAAGAAAAGGGAATCGGTGGCAGATAGTAGACCGCCGAGCGCCGCCCGAACAGGAAGAGGAACCACCTTCGGTAGAGGCTGTAACGTAACAGAATGTGGAAAAAGTCAAGGGGTCTGAATACTTTCTGAATGCGCTGTACATGTCTCCACACCAGAGTGTCATTCATTACACAATAATTGCAAAGGTCATCTTTATAGAAATGAATCGGAAATGGAAAACAAGGATAGATGTGAAATAAACTGTATAAAGATCCTGTGTTTGACTGCTTTGGTGTTTTCCTTTCTCTCTCTTGCAGTTTGAGGGCTGCTGTAAGGCCTATTCTCGCCTGGAGAATCTGAAGACCCACCTGCGATCTCACACTGGGGAAAAACCATATGTGTGTGACCACGAGGGATGCAACAAAGCCTTCTCTAACGCCTCGGACAGAGCCAAGCACCAGAACCGCACACACTCCAACGAGGTGTGCGCGCGCGCACACACACACACACTTCATTGAGGTTCTACTGGGGCAGTCTCCCAAACACCACCATATTCCCTTCATAATGCACTACTTTCAGGGCCATGGTCAAAATCTGTGCACTATGCAGGCAATAGGGTGCCATTTTGGATGCAGACACGTTCCCACACTACACGGCACTGCAGCTCCATTCTGTCCTGCCAAGACTTCAGACAGACTCACTTATAGAGCCCATTAGATATTCTCTTAGACAGACATCCGTAGGATCAATACTCTTCTACCTTTTGTGACTTACTGTAAGGTCCTAGGCCAAAAGATTGTGGCATCAAGAAAATGAGAACGGACGTAGATATCTTCAATCTGTTGTCTGCTAGACTTTTACATATTCAGGCTGAAATGAGATGTGTGGACTTTATCTCATCACGCACAGTGATTGTTCTTGGATGTCTATACTTGCCGCATTAAACCATGGCCGTGCGTGTGTTCCTAAGTGTTTGTGTGTGTGTGTGTGTGTGTGTGTGTGTGTGTGTGTGTGTGTGTGTGTGTGTGTGTGTGTGTGTGTGTGTGTGTGTGTGTGTGTGTGTGTGTGTGTGTGTGTGTGTGTGTGTGTGTGTGTGTGTGTGTGTGTGTGTGTGTGTGTGTGTGTGTGTGTGTGTATGCAGGCGTGTGTATGAGTAAATAATGATGTACAGAACTAATGAGCGTGGCAGCCCCACAACGGATTAGTGTGAATCAAGCGTAGGCATCCCTAATGGAGACCCAGACCACCTGCAGATCACCAATACAAAATGAACCCTGGAACCGTTTCAAGCCTCCTACTGGCCTATCCATCAGGAGATAGAGGAGGGAGGTGTAGGGGGAGAGCACAGCATCCCATGGATCTACACACACACACACACACACACACACACACACACACACACACACACACACACACACACACCCCTCGGTATGAAAAATAAGACTGGATCCATCCCACCAATATAACTAACTTTATTACTGGAAACCATATAAATCTTAGTGATATTCCGTGGCTGTAAGCAGAACCAACAAGTCACTGGTCTTACATACGTAATTTATACACTCTAATTGCGTGTTTACAACGACTGCTAGTCACAGCTAATCTGAGTAAGTAGGAGGGGATGGATATTCTAATTCCCAGTCATGTATTTGTGTTATTAAACAGAATATGAACTGCATGATATTCATCTCCCTCTGGATCCTGTGTGGCTCACTTGGTAAGAGTGTGGTGGTAACAACGCCAGGGTTGTCGGTTTGCTTCCCGCTGGGGCCACATTTAAATGTATACACTCACTGAACTGTAAATCGCTTCAGATTAAATACAGTTGGAGTTGGAAGTTTACATACACCTTAGCCAAATACATTTAAACTGTAAACAATTCCTGACATTCAGTAAATGTAAAAATTCCCTGTCTAAGGTCAGTTAGGATCACCACTTTATTTTAAGAATGTGAAATGTCAGAATAATAGTAGAGAGAATGATTTAATTCAGCTTAAAAATATTTCATCTCATTCCAGGTGGGTCAGAAGTTTACATAATTTCAATTAGTATTTGGTAGCATCGACTTTAAATTGTGTCAAACGTTTCAGGGAGCTTTCCACAAGCTTCCCACAATAAATTGGGTAAATTTTGGCCCATTCCTCCTGACAGAGCTGGTGTAACTGAGTCAGGTTTGTAGGCCTCCTTGCTCCCACACGCTTTTTCAGTTCTGCCCACAAATTGTCTATAGGATTGAGGTCAGGGCTTTGTGATGGCCACTCCAATACCTTGACTTTGTTGTCCTTATGCCATTTTGCCACAACTTTGGAAGTATGCTTGGGGTCATTGTCCATTTGGAAGACCCATTTCACGATAAAGCTTTAACTTCCTGACTGATGTCTTGAGATGTTGCTTCAATATATCCACATAATTGTTCTCCCTCATGATGCCATCTATTTTGGAAGTGCACCAGTCCGTCCTGCAGCAAAGCACCCCCACAACATGATGCTGCCAACCCCGTGCTTCACGGTTGGGATGGTGTTCTTCGGCTTGTTAGCCTCCCCCTTTTTCCTCCAAACATAACGATGGTCATTATGGCCAAATAGTTATATTTTTGTTTCATCAGACCAGAGGACATTTGTTCAAAAAGTATGATCATTGTCCCTATCTGCAGTTGCAAACCATAATCTGCCTTTTTTATGGTGGTTTTGGAGCAGTGGCTTCTTCCTTGCTGAGCAACCTCTCAGGTTATGTCGATATAGGACTCGTTTTACTATGGATATAGATACTTTTGTACCTGTTTCCTCCAGCATCTTCACAAGGTCCTTTGCTGTTGTTCTGGGATTGATTTGCACTTTTCTCACCAAAGTGCGTTCATCTCCAGTAGACAGAACGCGTCTCCTTCCTGAGCGGTATGACAGCTGCGTGGTCCCAAGGTGTTTATACTTGAATACTATTGTTTGTACAGATTTCTTTTGATTTTCCCATGATGTCAAGCAAAGAGGCATTGAGTTTGAAGGTAGGCCTTGAAATACATCCACAGGTACACCTCGAATTGACTCAAATGATGTCAATTAGCCTATCAGAAGCTTCTAAAGCCATGACATCATTTTCTGGAATTTTCCAAGCTATTTAAAGGCACAGTCAACTTAGTGTATGCAAACCTCTGAACCACTGGAATTGTGATACAGTGAATTATAAGTGAAAGAATCTGTCTGTAAACAATTGTTGGGAAAATTACTTGTGTCATGCACAAAGTAGATGTCCTAACCGACCAAAACTATAGTTTGTTAACAAGAAATTTGTGGAGTGGTTGAAAAACAAGTTTTAATGACTCCAACCTAAGTGCAAGTAAACTTCCGACTTCAACTGTAGATGTACATGACATGTCTCTATTGTAATGTATTTGATCTCTCTGACTATAACCTTTATAAATAAAGGTGAAATAAATACACTTGTGCCCACAGAAACCCTACGTGTGTAAAGTCCCGGGGTGTACGAAGCGCTACACGGACCCCAGCTCTCTCAGGAAGCACGTGAAGACAGTCCACGGACCAGAGGCCCACGTCACCAAGAAACAGCGCAGCGACCTGCCGCCCAGCAGACCCATGCCACCCAAAGAGAATGGAGAGAACGAGACAGGCCGGGGCATGGAGGAGAAGATGGACAGCACCTCGAGAGGTACGGAGGACTACCTCCAGGCCACGTCTATCAAGACGGAGAACTCTGTGGTAAGTGATCATCTGGTGTTGCAGTCTATCATCCAATGAGAGATCAATTGGGGTTGCAGCATGTCATCCAATGAGAGATCATTTGGGGTTGCAGGCTATCATCCAATGAGAGATCATTTGGGGTTGCGCGTGTCATCCAATGAGAGATCATTTGGGGTTGCAGCGTGTCATCCAATGAGAGATCATTTGGGGTTGCAGCGTGTCATCCAATGAGAGATCATTTGGGGTTGCAGCGTGTCATCCAATGAGAGATCATTTGGGGTTGCAGCGTGTCATCCAATGAGAGATCATTTGGGGTTGCAGCGTGTCATCCAATGAGAGATCATTTGGTGTTGCAGCCTATCATCCAATGAGAGATCCTTTGGGGTTGCAGGCTATCATCCAATGAGAGATCATTTGGAGTAGAAGTATAATTCAGCAAACAGACAGTTTTACCATACGGTTAGGTTTACCATACGGGCGCGGCAAGTAGCCTAGTGGTTAAAGATTTGGGCCAGTAACCGGAAGGTTGCTAGATCGAATCCACAAGCTGCCATGGTAAAAAGCTGTCGTTCTACCCCTGAACAAGGCAGTTGACCCACTGTTCCTTGGATGTCATTGTAAATAACAATTTGTTGTTAACTGACTTGTTAAATAAAAAATGTGTGCCTCCCAATCTATGGTTAAGCCACTTTATAGATTTGTGCAGTCAGATAATGCCCTTCTACTTTCTCAGTCTGAGCCCCTACGAACAATGGCATGCAAATCTTACCGAACAAACTTTTATCCTTCCTATTTAACACTCTCTGCACATTTCCTTTCCATTTCTCTTCTCTTTGAACTTTTCCTTAAGGACAGACATTACTAAGGTGAGCACAGCTTCAGTTTGAGCTTCAGTTCAATACAGAATATCTTTCATCATTTCATGCACTACTGCTGTATGACAAGCCACAGCCAGTAAGGAACACAGTCCAAAAATGTGTATAATAGTTATTACAGAATTTTAAGTCCCACATACTGTAATACTGTACACCATAAAGAGGGACTGGGGAACCCAACAACCCAGAGAGCCATAGATTCATAGCCCCGTGTGCTGGCTTAGCATGTACTCAAGCATCCTTTCATCTCCCCCATTTCTAATTCACAGACGGTCTTAAGGGAGCTGTAATCTGTAGCCACCCCAACCAACACTCGTTATTCACAATTAAAGTTGTGGAGAAAAGAACTTGCATGATTCACTGTACATCTCCTTATGTTGCTCTGTTATCACTGTTCCACTTTCTCTTCGTTAGATGGCGATCCCTTTCCTTTTTAGATAGTTTATAAACATGTTGTCTCTCTCTCTCTCTGCTTCTCTCTCTCCCACTCTCTCGCTCTTTCTCCTTCCCTCACTCTCCTTCTCTCTCTCTCTCTCTCTCTCTAGATGTATCAGTCCAGCCCTGGTGGTCAGTCGTCATGTAGCAGCGAGCCGTCGCCACTTGGCAGTTCCACCAACCATGACAGTGGAGTAGAGATGGCCCTCCACAGCAGCGGGGGAAGCATGGGGGACCTGACTGGGCTGGACGACCCCTCAGGGCCCCTCATGGACTCCTCCTTCTCTGGCCTCTGGTCTGGGACAGCAGGGGTCGGGGTGGGCCTCCACCTCCGTCAACACCTAGGCCTCAGCCACATCCACAGACTAGAACACCTGAAGAAGGAGAAACTGAAGACGGTGAGGGACTCCTGCCAGTGGGCTAATCATCATCCATCTCCTCCAGTCCAGAACACCAAGCTACCGCCCATACCAGTAAGCGGTGAGTGACCGTAAAAAGAAAGAAGTAACCAGTGTTCTCATAATTATCCTTTTTGAGTATTCAGTACATTCAGAAAACCACTCAGGCTATATTTCTCCTGTGTGAAAACCATTTTTTCTTCTCTTCAGGGTCCCTTCTGGAGAGAGGAAATATGGATGGTGGACCTGGATCGTTCCTCAGCCTCAGTGAGCTGTGTTCCAGTAAGGTGACTGTCCTGGACCAGCTGGACCATCTGATGGAGCGCAGGGACAGCGCCACCAGCACCGTCTCCTCTGCCTACATCAGCCGGCGCTCCTCTGGCATCTCCCCCCTGCCACTACAGCCGCCGCTCCAGCGACGCCTCCACGTTCAGTGGCCACCGCCACCACAACATCAGTTCCACCGGCTCCTACGACCCCATCTCTACAGACCTGTCCCGGAGGTCCAGCAACGCCAGCCAGAGTGGAGGAGGGGGAGGGCTGCCCAGTCACCTCAGCCTCACCCCCGCCCAGCACTACCACCTCAAGGCTAAATATGCGGCGGCTACAGGCGGAGCCCCACCCACACCTCTACCCAACATGGAGAGGATGAGTCTCAAGACCTGCATGGCCCTCTACAGGGATGCTTCCCAGGGAGACTCGTCGTCTGGTTACTCCTCCTTCAACCCCATTGCCCCCAGTGGTGTTCCCAGGCGCTGCAGCGGCGATATGGGAGGCTATAACGGCCGCAGCATGATGCCCCACGAAGCTCCGTCCAACATTCCTCGTCGGGCTAGCGACCCCGTCCCACGACCGCCGCCCCTGGACCCGCAGTCCCATCAGCCTCAGGTACAGCGCTACAACAGCACGGGCAACATGCAGAATCTCCACCCACACGCCTCCCAGCCCAACCAGGCCCTGTCTGCAGCCGAGCGGCGCCACCTGGCACCCCAGAGCCACCAGCCGCGCTCCGACAGCAGTCTGCAGCGATACCCTTACTGCCCCCGGCCGCCCAGCATCTCTGAGAACGTGGCCATGGAGACCATGGCCGGCGACATGAGCGGTAGTCGCAACAACAGTGAGGAGGAGATGATGGTACTTCCGGATGACGTCGTTCACTACATCACCTCTCAGGGCGGAGCTGGAGAGTCAGACTGTGCCAACGGGTACAACCGACAAGCACAATGTGGTTTCCATGGAAACACAATAAACCCTAACCCCCAGCAGCAACAGCAGTTTTACCACCAGCAAAGGATGGCTGTGGTGGACACCAATATGAATATGAACCCCTTGTCTGCACCACAAACCATGCCCCTCTTCTGTGCCCTAAGCTCAGGCCATCCGCAGCAGTCTTTCCCCTCCTTACCCAGTAAGACGAGCACCATGCCGGTGCAGTGGAACGAGGTCAGCTCAGGTACTGTGGAAGCTCTTCACAACCCAAGGCAACAGCTGGCGTTCGGTCGAAGCAACCCAAACCTCGCCATGGTCCAACAGAAACAGAACATTGTCTCATTCCAGAATCAGAATCTTAACTCCAACCAACACATTGCACAGATGATCCACAACCTGGCTCACGCAGCCCAGCAGGGGAGATACATAGAGCTGCAGAAGGCGGACTCGAGGCTGAGCTGTGTCCAGCAACAGAGCCTACAGCAACAGCAGCCCGCTAATGCTAACCTCAATGAACCAGTGAGTCTCGGGCATGGGTTTAACCAGGGTCTTGGTCCTAGCGATGCTACCGCTAACGCTAACCAGCGGTCCTCCTGTAGTAGTATGGCAGTTGGTGGCACTCTGGGTATGTTGAGCCAAAACAGTAAACAACAACAGACGGTGCACCCTGTAGACATGAAGCAGAACAGCCGGCTGGAGGCGCAGCCAGGGGGGAGTCAATCGTCTCAAGTCACATTTAAGGATAGCGGTGTGAATTCTTCACGGATGATCTCACAGAAGTATACTATAGCGTCCCAGGTTCAGTATCCCATCCAAAATGGAGGTCAAATACTCCTCCAGCCAAGGCCGCCCACAGAACCTAAGTCTCTAAGCAGACAGCATTCAGGGTCAATGACAATGCAGCGACAAAACTCAATTGGCAATCACTGCAGCAATGGCAACAACAAGGACAGCAATGTTATGTACTACACAGGACAGATACACGTGTTTGAGCCAAACGGGAACGTCAACATGCAGATGATGGCATCATCAGTAGTGGACGATCTTCAATGTCCCTCAGACAGCACTGAGACCGCCATGACCTCACCGGGAGTAAACAACCAGGTCTCTAGTACGGTGGACTCGTCCAATGGGACAGGGGCAGAGGAGCCCCAGATTGACTTTGACACCATGCTGGATGACGGGGACCACTCCAGCCTGATGTCGGGCACCATCAGCCCCAGTATCCTCCAGAGTCTATCCCAGACCTCCTCCAGACTCACCACCCCCCGGAACTCTGTCACCCTGCCCTCCCTGCCCCTCCCTGCAGGGGGAAGCAACATGGCCATCGGTGATATGAGCTCCCTGCTCACCGCGCTTGCAGAAGAGAACAAGTTCCTCAACATGATGTCATAAGGACAATCCCAAATACACTGAAGGCAGACACAGGTAAAACCTTGGTGTATTTGGCCCAGGACGTATGTTAAAAGAAATGACCTATTGTGACCCAAGCTCTATGAACGATAGTATATCTACCACCAAGAGTTTAAACTGACTGTGTGAATGACAAGAGGGGGACCTACTAGTTAACATTGTTGCAGAGGTCCTCCTGACCATGTGATTGAACACTAAGCACCTCATCGGAGAACTTTGACGACCACCAGAGACTAAGGAACCTCTGAGATTCTGAAGACTTCATGCTGAAACACCACTATGTTTGTGCTACTTATTGTATGATCCTGTACAGTATCATTATGAAGCTAATATGGCGATTTCATATCTATTGAGAAGCCATATTTTGCCTTAGATGAGTAAGTAAGTATAATGTAATCCACAGCACAATGCTGTTAATGTTGTACATGAGATAGTGTGCAGTTCTGCAGTAAAACAAGTTTACCAAGTGCCTGGCTATGCCGCAGAATATGCAAGACGAGCATATGACACAGTTCACGTTGAAACGCAACCAAGTCCTTCTGTATGATACGGATTTGGGATTTTTCGATCTTAAAGACACACGTATATATGTAAATAGTGTAAATGACTTGTTCTAAAATGGTTTGATTCTTTCTTTCAGATCTTATTTGAAACTCATTAAAAAACATTCTGTCGGTGAAATTGCTAAAAAAATATTTTTTTTTTTAAATGGGAGAAAAATTATTAAATAATTCAATAGAGTCAGAAGAAATCTTTTTTTCTAATCTATTTAGTCATGTCAGGTCTATTTCCATACAGTGTCTTCGATATGAGCCATTGTCTTATTTGTCTGTTTGGTTGAGTTGGACTATTGAGATGAACAGTGACGTCTCAGTGTGGGGGACAAGTCGTGACTGGAATTAAGCAACCATTTCTGAAGAATATGCAAATACTTGATATGATGCGTATTCTGGGGGTGATAACATTGCCATTAACTCTTGGTGATGAATTAGGATAAAATCGAAAAGGGAAAAAGGATCCTCCTTTTCAGTGTCAAATGACTTTTTCTCCGGTCCTTGATGATGACGAGGATAATAAGATATCATAGAGTATTAGGAATCAAAGTTTTTTTGTATACTTCCATGCAACTCTGTTGTGTTGGATATGTATATATATTTTGTACATTTTTATGAAATACAATATTGTTTTTTTTTTACAGAATTGCTGTCTGGTGAGTTATTTCAAACTATGGGTGTTTTTGTCTCGTGGAATATGACATGTTTGAAACGAGGTTGCGTTGTTTTAGCTCTCTCGTATACAGTGCCAGGCCGATTTGAATTCAAATTGGCCTGTAAATTCATGTTACACTTACCTAGAAAAGTAAAGTACAGAAATCCCCGCCACAATATAAATGGTACGTTGTTGTATTTCCCACTCCTTGGTTCAAAACTGAACAAGGAGACAGTCGACACAATAGACAGTAGCCAGTACATCAGAGACTTGTGAACTCTTCTCTGTTAACCTCTCCTTTAATCTCCTTTAATCTTAGAAGTATATGAGTGTTGATTGCTTAAATAATTCAGGAGAAAAACGGTCTTCTTTGAAGCCACACAAGTTCTCTCCCTCCTTGCTGACAACAAAGCATTTTTCCCCTCCACACCGTATACCCATCATATCAGACATTTATAAGACACCGGCTATCTTTCAAGGTGATTATGGAGGCTTTGAAATAGGCTCTTCTGACCCTGTCTTGCCCCTGCTTGTAATGTTGGCACGGACACAATACTAGTTTCACTCTAGAAACCGATGAGAAAGGACACACTTGTAAAAGCGCAGAGCGCATACAGAGCACTTTAAAAAGTTAGCCTGTGTGTAGTCCAACATTAGCATTGTCAGATTGGCCCAAAGGAAATGCCTGTTGAAACCACATAAAACACCCACCAGTTGGAGAGAGAGAGAGAGAGAGAGAGAAAGAGCGAGAGAGAGGTCCAGGGAGGGACAAAGCGTCAAGCAAGAGTGTTCGCGCTGAGGAACAAATGATTTTATTCTGACAGCTAATTCAGCCGAGAATACGTTTGATCTGAGGTTTTTGAGAGCTTTTGCCACTGGAATTCCTTATTCTCTCAGAAATGAAAGCGAGAAAATAGCCCGAGGATATGAAGTCGTATCAGTAAAGGGGTTAGTGAGACTCAAGTCATAAATTAGCAACACCTCAATATATTGGTAGATCTAATAGTATGATAATAGGGAGATGTACTGACTTGTGCAGTATGCATAGACTACAAACACATCATCTATATTGGGCAGACATTGAGGGGAAAAAAACTTTGGTCCTTAGAAATCTGGAGATGTTTCAAAAGAACCCAGGTTTATTACAGGAGGCACCAGCCTTAACCTCAATCCTAGCATCCCTAACCCTAGCTTCATGTCCACATCCTGGTTCAACACTAACCCTAGCTTCATGTCCACATCCTGGTTCAACCCTAACCCTAGCTTCATGTCCACATCCTGGTTCAACCCTAACCCTAGCTTCATGTCCACATCCTGGTTCAACACTAACCCTAGCTTCATGTCCACATCCTGGTTCAACACTAACCCTAGCTTCATGTCCACATCCTGGTTCAACACTAACCCTAGCTTCATGTCCACATCCTGGTTCAACCCTAACCCTAGCTTCATGTCCACATCCTGGTTCAACCCTAACCCTAGCTTCATGTCCACATCCTGGTTCAACCCTAACCCTAGTTTCATGTCCACATCCTGGTTCAACCCTAACCCTAGCTTCATGTCCACATCCTGGTTCAACACTAACCCTAGCTTCATGTCCACATCCCAGTTCAACCCTAACCCTATCTTCATGTCCACATCCCGGTTCAACCCTAAGCCTAGCGTCATGTCCACATCCCAGTTCAACCCTAACCCTAGCTTCATGTCCACATCCCAGTTCAACCCTAAGCCTAGCTTCATGTCCACATCCCAGTTCAACCCTAACCCTAGCTTCATGTCCACATCCCGGTTCAACCCTAAGCCTAGCTTCATGTCCACATCCTGGTTCAACCCTCAACCACAACCCCCTAACCCTAACACTAGCTCGATGTCCACAAGTACCAGTTTGGTTCTCAGTCACAGAAACAGTAACCAACGGTGCAGTAAGTCCTCGGGCCTCTGTGATATTATTAGCCGAGTTCATTTTCAACCCTTTCTCATCACAGGGCCCTCAAAGGAAAGCATGTCCCTCTAAACCCTGCAGTAAAGCAGACACGTCTGTTGTGAATTAAAAGGGCTTTCGAAGTATGCGTTTTACAGCATGTCCTGCATTCTTCAGTCCCCAAGGGGAGAGGAATGTGATTTACAGGGTCTCCTTGTGAGTGACAAGGTATTCTGAACACACACAACTCTCCATACAGCTGCCCACAGACAGTCTGGCACACGGCACAGCGGGGCAGCTAAATGCTGACTAACAATGGCACTGGTCTGGACTGGTCTCCACCGCTGCTGACCATTGGACCTGGAACAACTCAAATCAAATCAAATGTTATTCGTCACATACACATGGTTAGCAGATGTTAATGCGAGTGTAGTGAAATGCTTGTGCTTCTAGTTCCGACAATGCAGTAATAACCAACAAGTAATCTAACTAACAATTCCAAAACGACTGTCTAATACACAGTGTAAGGGGATAAAAAATATGTACATAAGGATATATGAATGAGTGATGGTACAGAGCAGCCTGTATCCTGTACAGGATACAGTAGATGGTATCGAGTACAGTATACATATGAGATGAGTATGTAAACAAAGTGGCATAGTTAAAGTGGCTAGTGATACATGTATTACATAAGGATGCAGTCGATGATATAGAGTACAGTATATACGTATGCATATGAGATGAATAATGTAGGGTAAGTAACATTATATAAGGTAGCATTGTTTAAAGTGGCTAGTGATATATTTACATCATTTCCCATCAATTCCCATTATTAAAGTGGCTGGAGTTGAGTCAGTGTCAGTGTGTTGGCAGCAGCCACTCAATGTTAGTGGTGGCTGTTTAACAGTCTGATGGCCTTGAGATAGAAGCTGTTTTTCAGTCTCTCGGTCCCAGCTTTGATGCACCTGTACTGACCTCGCCTTCTGGATGATAGCGGGGTGAACAGGCAGTGGCTCGGGTGGTTGATGTCCTTGATGATCTTTATAGCCTTCCTGTAACATCGGGTGGTGTAGGTGTCCTGGAGGGCAAGTAGTTTGCCCCCGGTGATGCGTTGTGCAGACCTCACTACCCTCTGGAGAGCCTTACGGTTGAGGGCGGAGCAGTTGCCGTACCAAGCGGTGATACAGCCCGCCAGGATGCTCTCGATTGTGCATCTGTAGAAGTTTGTGAGTGCTTTAGGTGACAAGCCAAATTTCTTCAGCCTCCTAAGGTTGAAGAGGCGCTGCTGCGCCTTCTTCACAATGCTGTCTGTGTGAGTGGACCAATTCATTTTGTCTGTGATGTGTATGCCGAGGAACTTAAAACTTGCTACCCTCTCCACTACTGTTCCATCGATGTGGATAGGGGGTGTTCCCTCTGCTGTTTCCTGAAGTCCACAATCATCTCCTTAGTTTTTTTGACGTTGAGTGTGAGGTTATTTTCCTGACACCACACTCTGAGGGCCCTCACCTCCTCCCTGTAGGCCGTCTCGTCGTTGTTGGTAATCAAGCCTACCACTGTTGTGTCGTCCGCAAACTTGATGATTGAGTTGGAGGGGTGCGTGGCCACGCAGTCGTGGTTGAACAGGGAGTACAGGAGAGGGCTCAGAACGCGCCCTTGTGGGGCCCCAGTGTTGAGGATCAGCGGGGAGGAGATGTTGTTGCCTACCCTCACCACCTGGGGGCGGCCCGTCAGGAAGTCCAGTACCCAGTTGCACAGGGCGGGGTCGAGACCCAGGGTCTCGAGCTTGATCACGAGCTTGGAGGGTACTATGGTGTTGAATGCCGAGCTGTAGTCGATGAACAGCATTCTCACATAGGTATTCCTCTTGTCCAGATGGGTTAGGGCAGTGTGCAGTGTGGTTGAGATAGCATCGTCTGTGGACCTATTTGGGTGGTAAGCAAATTGGAGTGGGTCTAGGGTGTCCGGTAGGGTGGAGGTGATATGGTCCTTGACTAGTCTCTCAAAGCACTTCATGATGACGGAAGTGAGTGCTACGGGGCGGTAGGGTTAGCTCAGTTACCTTAGCTTTCTTGGGAACAGGAACAATGGTGGCCCACTTGAAGCATGTGGGAACAGCAGACTGGTATAGGGATTGATTGAATATGTCCGTAAACACACCGGCCAGCTGGTCTGCGCATGCTCTGAGGGCGTGGCTGGGGATGCCGTCTGGGCCTGCAGCCTTGCGAGGGTTAACACGTTTAAATGTCTTACTCACCTCGGCTGCAGTGAAGGAGAGACCGCATGTTTTTGTTGCAGGCCGTGTCAGTGGCACTGTATTGTCCTCAAAGCGGGCAAAAAAGTTATTTAGTCTGCCTGGGAGCAAGACATCCTGGTCCGTGACTGGGCTGGATTTCTTCCTGTAGTCCGTGATTGACTGTAGACCCTGCCACATGCCTCTTGTGTCTGAGCCGTTGAATTGAGATTCTACTTTGTCTCTGTACTGACGCTTAGCTTGTTTGATAGCCTTGCGGAGGGAATAGCTGCACTGTTTGTATTCGGTCATGTTACCAGACACCTTGCCCTGATTAAAAGCAGTGGTTCGCGCTTTCAGTTTCACGCGAATGCTGCCATCAATCCACGGTTTCTGGTTAGGGAATGTTTTAATCGTTGCTATGGGAACGACATCTTCAACGCACGTTCTAATGAACTCGCACACCGAATCAGCATATTCGTCAATATTGTTATCTGACGCAATACGAAACATATCCCAGTCCACGTGATGGAAGCAGTCTTGGAGTGCGGAGTCAGCTTGGTCGGACCAGCGTTGGACAGACCTCAGCGTGGGAGCCTCTTGTTTTAGTTTCTGTCTGTAGGCAGGGATCAACAAAATGGAGTCGTGGTCAGCTTTTCCGAAAGGGGGCGGGGCAGGGCCTTATATGCGTCGCGGAAGTTAGAGTAACAATGATCCAAGGTTTTTCCACCCCTGGTTGCGCAATCGATATGCTGATAAAATTTAGGGAGTCTTGTTTTCAGATTAGCCTTGTTAAAATCCCCAGCTACAATGAATGCAGCCTCCGGATAAATGGTTTCCAGTTTGCAAAGAGTTAAATAAAGTTCGTTCAGAGCCATCGATGTGTCTGCTTGGGGGGGGGATATATACGGCTGTGATTATAATCGAAGATAATTCTCTTGGTAGATAATGCAGTCTACATTTGATTGTGAGGAATTCTAAATCAGGTGAACAGAAGGATTTGAGTTCCTGTATGTTTCTTTCATCACACCATGTCTCGTTAGTCATAAGGCATACGCCCCCGCCCCTCTTCTTACCAGAAAGTTGTTTGTTTCTGTCGGCGCGATGCGTGGAGAAACCCGTTGGCTGCACCGCCTCGGATGGCGTCTCTCCAGTGAGCCATGTTTCCGTGAAGCAAATAACGTTACAGTCTCTGATGTCCCTCTGGAATGCTACCCTTGCTCGGATTTCATCAACCTTGTTGTCAAGAGACTGGACATTGGCAAGAAGAATGCTAGGGAGTGGTGCACGGTGTGCCCGTCTCCGGAGTCTGACCAGAAGACCGCCTCGTTTCCCTCTTTTCCGGAGTCGTTTTTTTTTGGTGTCGCTGCATGGGATCCATTCCGTTGTCCTGTTTGTAAGGCAGAACACAGGATCCTCGTCGCGAAAAACATATTCTTGGTCATACTGATGGTGAGTTGACGCTGATCTTATATTCAGTAGTTCTTCTCGACCGTATGTAATGAAACCTAAGATGACCTGGGGTACTAATGTAAGAAATAACACATCAAAAAAATATAAAAAACTGCATAGTTTCCTAGGAACGCGAAGTGAGGCGGCCATCTCTGTCGGAGCCGGAAGTACAAATGATACACTGGCAACATCCACAGGCTGATGAAAGACAACTGAGATACATCATCTCCATCCAGTCAAACCTGTGGGACATGGGACTAGTGCTAGAGCAGTGTACTGAGGCACAGGCCCAGGAGAGGAGCACAGTACTAATGATGCTTTAATATAGCGCTGCTGTCCTCTGGAACAGGCCCTTGACTGATTGGATGAGCAATGAGAGCAGGGCAAAGAGCTGCAAGCACCATGCTGGAAAATCAATCAATTAACCAAGCAGGCAGATCCAGGCTGGCTCGATTTCAGGCAGCAGGCAGGCAGGCCCCCCTAATTACCACACAGGAGTAAGTCCTTACATCGCTCAGCATGGGGTCTAAAACAACCATCTTTGGGTCATTGAATAGAACAACAATTGGATTTGATTATTCAACAAATGAAGCATTGCAAAAGATTATGTATGTAATGATTTGTAATTTTAACCTCAGTAAAATTGTGCTGTGACAGTTTCCTAAACCAGCCCTGCCTGATAAAAATTCTGAACACCTAGTTTGTCTTCTGCAGCACCCTAGACCTTCATCAGAGAAGGCTTTCATCCTCTGTCCCCTAGTCAGAACATCACCATCCACGCTGGTGCATCAGATCAGCCTCAACACACACACTTCCCCCTGCGGAGGGGCCTACACATGTCTGTTAGTGATCTGCCGGAGATCTGAGGGTCTCTCCGTTCTCACCAGGCCCCCGTGAGAGCTTCCAAGAGGGGCAGCCAGCCCCCCCCCCCACCGCTCCACTCTACTGGTGCTCGCTCTCATTTAACTTCCAGAGTGAATAGCATTTGCTGCATGAGACACACCCGGGCCAACACACTTGAAGTGCCTCTCCTACATCTCCTGGATGTTGTTAATTAGATATAGCACAATACCAAAGCCCTCCTCTCCCAAAGTGGTGTCAGGGGCTTCTGTCAGAAAGAGAGAGAGAGATCGAGCGAGCAACCGCAAAGTTGTCAGCACAAGCACCCCCGATGAGGAGGAGGAGAGGGGGGAGATGATGGTTTTCCCTGCATATAGGATGTAGCAGTGCCTGGGCTGGTCCTTATTAGGGAAATTATTGTGTTTGAAATGTGATTGTCCCAAGGCTGCTCAGATGGACCAGCACATTTTATGTATGGGCAGCCAGTCTACACGACGACAGTGTTGCTCTCTGTTTGACTGGCCGCATGGGAACTCAAATTGATTCATAAATGAACGTTGTCTTTCAGTGGCAAAGAGGCCCGGCTAGAATTTAGAGAAACGTACATGATATTATTTTAATAAAAAGGAATGCCCTATCAGGGATTTCCGTGCATGATCCGTCAAGTATGACATCCCAAGCAGTAACTAAAGCTGCGGGGCTATTTGTGGGGAAGGTTCGGCATTGTTAGCATATAATATGTAATAATATGTGTGATAATGCAGGGCTGGGGCTTGAATGGTGTAATGTGGTGTTTGATAAGCAGCACAAGGGAGTGTAATGGAGGGGGGGTAGAGGACATGCAGTCTCCTTCACCATCTCCTTTGTGACAAAGTAGATTTTCTTTGACAGGGTGGATCCGGTGCTCATTGGACCAGCAACATTGCAATCATTCATTTAATCAGAATTCTCCATCGGTCAAAGACACCATTCAACCCAACAACTAGCATTGGCTTTGAGTGACACCATGTCTGCTTGATATCCCTGGTCATTATATGATCTCAATGATGGTTAAACAACCACATTACAGGATAAGCCAAAACAGCACATGAATATATATTTTACTGCTAAGTTTTGTCAAATGCACAGTTAACGTGAAATGCTTAACTTGTATGCTCTTGCTAACAGTGCAGCAATCAACATAAATTTTTAATTCATCAAATAAAAAATATATATAATAAAGAAAAGATGAGAAATAAGAAGTTAAATAAGAAGCTATAGTGGTTCAATGTTAAGTGAGCACTGTCTTGGAGTCAAACACTAGATTCTGAGCAATAACAAAAAAGTTGGTATGTTTTATTGTTAGACATAATGTAAAAACACCAGCAAATCCACTCCAAGTGATTTCAATTTTTTCAAAAATGTTCCAAAGTATTCCCAAGCATAACAGAGACATACAGTTGAAGTCAGAAGTTTACATACACCTTAGCCAAATACATTTAAACTCCGTTTTTCACAATTCCTGTAAAATTTCCCTGTCTTAGATCAGATAGGATCACCACTTTATTTTAAGAATGTGAAATGTCAGAAAAGTAGTAGAGAGAATTATTTATTTCAGCTTTTATTTCTTTCATCACATTCCCAGTGGGTCAGAAGTTGACATACACTAAATTAGTATTTGGTAGCATTGCCTTTCAATTGTTTAACTTTGGTCAAACGTTTTGGGTAGCCTTCCACAAGCTTCCCACAATAAGTTGGGTGAATTTTGACCCATTCCTCCTGACAGAGCTAGTGTAACTGAGTCAGGTTTGTAGGCCTCCTTGCTCACACACGCTTTTTCAGTTCTGCCCACAAATTGTCTATAGGATTGAGGTCAGGACTTTGTGATGACCACTCCAATCCCTTGACTTTGTTGTCCTTAAGCCATTTTGCCATAACTTTGGAAGTATGCTTAGGGTCATTGTCCATTTTGAAGACCCATTTATGACCAATTTTTAACTTCCTGTCCAATGTCTTGAGATGTTGCTTCAATATAGCCACATAATTTTCCTGCCTCATGATGCCATCTATTTTGTGAAGTGCACTAGTCCGTCCTGCAGCAAAGCACCCCCAAAACATGATGCTGCCACCCCCGTGCTTCACGGTTTGGATGGTGTTCTTCAGTTTGTTAGCATCCCTTTTTTTTCCTCCAAACATAATGGTCGATGGTCATTATGGCCAAACAGTTCTATTTTTGTTTCATCAGACCAGAGGACATTTTTCCAAAAAGTATGATATTTTTCCCCATGTGCAGTTGCAAACCGTAGTCTGGCTTTTTTATGGCGGTTTTGGAGCAGTGGCTTCTTGTTTTACGGTGGATATAGATACTTTTGTACCTGTTTCCTCCAGCATCTTCACAAGGTCCTTTGCTGTTGTTCTGGGATTAATTTGCACTTTTCGCACCAAAGTACATTCATCTCCAGGAGACATCGCGTGCGCGAGCTCAGCAAAATAAATGTAGAAATCTATATTATTCAATTATTGCACCCACACTGCTCGCGAGCATCTGAGTTGCCAAGGGCAAAAATAGAAGTCAGTTCTATTTCTGACGCAGATCGCGCTGCAAGTCCTGCCTCTCCCATCTCCTTATTGGTTTATAGAAGCTGGTACCCGTGTGCCATCTCCTCATTGGTTATACCCACGTGGGTGACTGAAAGACAAAATAGGTCGGTGGCGGTAATGCACCTAATTTATGAAAGTTGACAATCGCAATATAAAGTCAAGAGAAGAAAAAGCCTGGAAGGAGGAGAGATGACTAGAAACGATTCGGTTGACTTTTTAACGTATGGATTAATTGGTGGAGTATAGGACCTTGTGCATTTCAGGTAAAATAACAACTGAATGTTTATATCCCAGGACAAATTAGCTAGCAACTGCAAGCTAGCTAAATAGGACAAATTAGCTAGCAAGTGCAAGCTAACTAGCTAAATTGCCATAAATGTTTAGTGCTTTTCGACCTGTCCCCAAATTAATAATTTTCTAAGCTGTTTAAAGGAACAGTCAACTTAGTGTATGTAAACTTCTGACCCACTGGGTGAATTACAGTGAATTATAAGTGAAATAATCTGTCTGTAAACAATTGTTGGAAAAATTATTTTTGTCATGCACAAAGTAGATGTCCTAACCAACTTGCCAAAACTATAGTTTGTTATTAACAAGGAATTTGTGGAGTTGTTGTAAAATTAGTTTTAATGACTCTAACCTAAGTTTATGTAAACTTCTGACTTCAACTGTACATGTATGTGCTCATGAACAAATGTAAGCAAGGTTTGAAATTATTATGTTTTAGTCAAATGATGATCCATGTTTTAGAAGGTCCAAAGAGAGAGAAAGATCTCCTTGAATATTATTCTCCTGCAGCACTGAGGTGAACGGTGCAGCAACCTGGGAGTCATAAACCCTTCTGAGGTGGTTTATAAGGAGAATTAATTATATAACTCATGGTGATGTCCTACTGACTTCCTGACTTCTGATCCGCTCATTACAATAGGACCACCAAACAGCCAATAGGAGGAGAATGGCTTGGAAGAATAGGACGTCAAGGGCCATGTCTCTGTACCTGGTGAATATTAACAACGCTCCCTGCATAATCTACCTCTGCTGAAAGGTCAGAGTGGAGTGGGAAAGAAAGACACCCACTGGCTGAGTTAGTGAGGGAGAGGGAGTCACTCACTTCAAAAGCTGGTGTCTTACTCATGATAAAGTCTTATAAAATGGCCAAGTTCATGGATTTAAATAGCTGCAAACTTGTATTTTATACGTGTTTGAATGTGTGTATCTACCAATACTGTACGACCGTGTGTGTGTGTGTGTGTGTGTTTGTGTGTGGGTGTGTACTTTAAAGTACTACATAAGTCTTTTTTTTAGGTATCCGTACTTTATATTTAGGACTACTTTTACTTTTACTCCACTATATTCCTAAAAAACGATGTACATTTTACTCCATACATTTTCCCTGACACCCAAAAGTACTCATTACATTTACAATGCTTAGCAGGACAAGATGGTCCAATTCGCTCACTTATCAAGAGAACATCTCTGGTCATCCCTACTGCCTCTGATCTGGAGGACTCACTAAACACACATGCTTTGTTTATAAATGATGTCTGCGTGTTGTAGTGTGCCCGTGGCTTTCCATATATAAAAATACATATATATTTTTTTAAATGTGCTGTCTGATTTGCTTATAATTAGCCATTTGAAATTATTTACACTTACTTTTATTTTTGATACCTAACTATATTTGAGCAATTACATTTACTTTTGATACTTAAGTAACATTAAAACCAAATACTTTTAGACTTTTACTCAAATAGTATTTCTCTGGATGACTTTCACTTTTACTTGAGTCATTTTCTATGAAGATATCTTTACTTTTACTCAAGTATGACAATTGGGTACTTTTGCCCACCACTGGTGAGCACCTCTGTCATGCAGTCATGTTGTAAAGCTTTGTGGGGAATGTCAAATCAGATGGCGTGGTTTAAAGTTGAAAGATTTACTGAAAATGGATTCCAGATGCAGGTTCAACAACACCAAGTCCCAGTTGTGATGCTCTGAGCAGCTCAGCAGAACTCTGGTGGCAGACGGCCCCTATCCAAGCAGAGGAGGCTAAGCAGTAGGCACCCTCCTACAGAAGGTCCACCTTCTCCTCAACACACAGAAACACCAACCCTGCGTCCCAATAAAAATTAATTTCTCCGGCAGGGTGTACTTTTTAACCTCACTTCATGGATTTGAAAGAAAATGACTGGTGGAAGAAATAGGCTTTTAAAATCGCGGTGAGTAGTTCACGAAGGCAAGAAAGGACGGGTTATTAGAGGGTAAAAATTGTCTTTGCGTCAAGCAGAGGCCCGACAGTGTCCAGCTTGGTCCCACATCCACAGCCCAAAAACAGGCTCTTTCACCTGGGACCCACCTACTTACACAACAGTCTGTCAAGAAGGAGTGGAGGCTTTCTCGTCTCTCTGCTCTGCAGCTTAAATGCAGAGGTTTTGGGGGACCTATTCATCCTAAATCCCAGACAATAGGGGTGGGGAGAAAGTGATAAAGGATGCAGGGGGGCGTCAAGTGAAATTGTTGTCCGTGTTAATCACGCGATGGAAATGAGAACATACAATGGAAAGGAAAGAAGTCTTTTAGTTTTGAACATTTTTAAACCAAGAAGTATTCATTGATTCTTATAAATCAAATGTGATAGAATATGACAATACAGTTTCCCAACAAAAGCAGTGTTGGGTTTTAATTTTGACAAAGAAAAAGCATCACAGCAAATTTGATGAAAATATTGCAGCACAAACGTCACAGCACCATTTTAAATAATGTATATCAGTATAATCCCGGATATGTATCCTAGTATTTCAAAAACAGTTGAGAAGGATTATCCAATCGGTTGCGAGGCCATCAGTGTCATTAACTAATATAACATACATATTCATGATGTGTTGCTATGCAAAATAGCATCTGTCTTTCAATAGCCTACCATCTGTTTAAGGGACTTTGTAATATTTATTGTTTATGAGAGAAATACCACACAATAAGGTGTTTGGAAAACAATTGTGATGCTCATTACCTTGAAAGTTTATACATAAAAATAGGTATCAGTGGTATTTTGATGCATAGTAATTTATTGATGTCTGATGACGGAATGTCCAATTTAGTATTCGTACAAAATCGAGAGGAGAGGAGAGAATGAGGGGGCAGTGTAGTGAACCTGAAGTCAGGCTAGGTTTTTTTTTAATGAGTGCTTCCTGAAGCCCCAGAGAGGGAGACCTGGAAGTCCTGTGAACAGCAAGGTGGCATTCCTGACCCCCCTCTGCTGCTGCCACTACCCTGGCTTCCTGACTCTCATAGACCCCGCTATCTGCAGAGTTTTAACACGCTCCATCAATCCCATCCCTCCCTCACTGTCTCAGCCTGGAACTTTCCTGAAATGCTACTAAGGGCCTGGATATTAGAGTCCAACAGCTGATCACTACTGACCATCACTGCAGTGGGACTGGGCTAGAGATGCTAGATGTACTTTGACCGTGGTCACACTCTCTCTTCCTGCATTACCCAGGATGTCAAGCGATGCCTCATGCCGGAGATGTTTTCCCACCTAAAATGATGAACACCTTTCAAGTGCTAAAAGCGGAGGTTTTGCTGTTATTGTCAGGTTCAGCATTCAACTAAAAGGGTATCCAGTGTTTTTACCACCCTCTCTGGGACAGACTAACAGTGGATGGTGATGTTTATACAGCCAGGATGGTGGTAGTGTTGTATCACTGGCAGGGAAGGGCTAATGCCCTTGATGGTGTGATTGTCCCTGGACTGTGATGAGCAAGGACACAGTAGTACCAAGGCCCTGAGACGGTTACTACGGAACTATTTCAATGAGCAGAACTGATACAAAATCTATTTAATTTGAGATTCTTCCAATCAGGACAGAGGATTTCACTTCTGTGTACTTGGGCACCTTTTCCATGTATTTGTTTGAATGTTTCTTGCTTTGTCACGAACAAATCTATACTGAAAGGGATGTTTCATAAGGCCTCGATAGAATAAATTTCATAAAAACTACATCTGCCATACAATATAAGTCTGTGGAGTACGTTGTTTTCTACATCTAGTGCTGGCTTGAGAAGGTGAAATAAAGGTTTGACTGGGAATGCAGTTGAGACACAGAATATCTTAACCATGAAGCTGTCAAGACAATCTCTCCCAGAACATAACCACTTACCCCATAACGGAGCAAACCTCCCCAAAACTCTTGACGTGTTCCCTCAGAGAGCCAAGACCCAAACAGGAACCATCCCTCTTTGATCTGCATGGCACACAAGGTCAACAATGTAACGGTGGTTTGGTTCAAACATGAATAATATATTTCTACATCTTCACAAAGAATAGCTGGTTTGAAGATTGCATTCCGTTGCGGTCTGAGAAGACAGGTTCCCCTGAAAGGAAGTTCATTTCAACCCGGAATTTCAAAACAAAAGTGTACTGTAGCTAAGGCCCAAAATAACAAAGGAGCCCTGTGTTGGCTACATTGGGTGAAAGTGAATGTCCCTGTCGACGATGGGATTGTGTTCCGCCAGTGGCAAAGACTATACTGTTTAAAGTAGTTTAAACTATTGTAGCCATTGAAAATAGATACAGTTAATGTCTCCATGTAGAAAATGATCTTATTTGTGAAAAGGATTTAAGTGACTAGGCTACTGATATCATGGATTTATAGACTGATGCAATAACTCCACAGTAACACATGCTAATGGTTTTCCTAGCGAGAAAATAATTCACGCCTGCCAAAAATCTACCAAGTAAAAAGGCTCCAAAACATGATTATTTTCCTATTTTTTTGGGTTGAAGAAAACCTACAGTCATTCTCAGTTTATAAATCACTGTGGCTATTAACACGCCTTTTCAATAAGCAGGAAAATGCAACATCATTTTCCACAGCAATTAGACAGCCTGATGTAAAGTAACTTGGCTGAGGCACCAGGCATGTTGTATGGCTCCTTCTAGCCTTGCTGGAAGGACTTAACAGGGCTACAGCGGCTGAGCAGCGCATGCTTTGGCTGGGAAAGCAGGGCTGGAGTTGGGCAAGAGTACATGGTGACGTAACGCTGCTTACAGAGAGCGAGCTGGCCTCCTCTCCCCCTCTCCTCTCCTCTCTTAACCCCTTTTCCTTTCCTCTGTTCTCCTATCCTCTCACCACATCGCCTCTCTCGCCAAAGAAAACCCAGTCCCTTTTTCTCCTGTCTGATTATCAGCACAGTAATAACCTCACAGAAGGCCTCTGCAGACAGACAATATCTAAAATCGTGGCTATGAAAAATAGTCCTTCTTTCGCTCTCTCCACCCCTCGCCCCTCGTCCGGACTGCCCGGCATTAGAACCCAGTTATGCAAAGCAGCCAGAGCCCGATGCCTGTCACCGGCTAATCACCACAAGGATGATCGATGATGTTTATTTTGTGATGACGGAACGCAGCCCCCCGACTGATGATAATTGTAATAAAAAGGACAGATCAAGCCTCTAAAGTTAAATAATCAGCCCATAATTTGCATTAATGTCTGGTTGGGGTGTTGGGGGACTTGACAGCTATCTAGGGCCCCCGCGCCTCTCTGGTTTGTTAGGACGAGTCCACCTTCAAGAGCACCCGTTGTCCTTGGCCTCCAGAGAGTTATTGTCTTACATCCCATATGATGATGGTCACTATCATAAGGACTCATTACTAACCTTGAGAAAGATGGCCTGAACTTTGCTTCAATCCCACTGGGCACAGCCGTCAATTCAACGTATATTCCGTGTTGGTTCAACGTTATTTCATTGAAATGACAGTGGGATGTATTCAACATAGTATTCTTAACAGCGTAACGTGTCCTGATATCTGTACTCCATTGGTTTGTTGATGTTAGTCCATTGACTCCATTCCAGCGATTATTATGAGCCGTCCTCCCCTCAGAAGCCTCCACTGCTGTACTCATTTTATACCGATTTAGTATATACAGTTGAAGTTGGAAGTTTACATACACTTAGGTTGGAGTCCTTAAAAACTAATTTTTCAACCACTCCACAAATTTCTTGTTAACAAACTATAGATTTGGCAAGTCAGTTAGGACATCTACTTTAAGTAATTTTTCCAACAATTGTTAACAGACAGATTACTTCACTGTATCACAATTCCAATGGGTCAGAACTTTGTCATGGCTTTAGAAGCTTCTGATAGGCTAATTGACATCATTTGAGTCTTTTGGAGGTGTACCTGTGGATGTATTTCAAGGCCCACCTTCAAACTCAGTGCCTCTTTGCATTGACATCATGGGAAAATCAAAAGAAATCAGCCAAGACCTCAGAAAAAACATTGTAGACCTCCACAAGTCTGTTTCATCCTTGGGTGCAATTTCCAAATGCTTGAAGGTCCCACGTTCATCTGTACAAACAATAGTATGCAAGTATAAACACCATGGGACCACACAGCCGCCTTACCGCTCAGGAAGGAGACGCGCTCTGTCTCCTAGAGATGAATGTACTTTGGTGCGAAAAGTGCAAATCAATCCCAGAACAACAGCAAAGGACCTTGTGAAGATGCTGGAGGAAACAGGAACAAAAGTATCTACATCCACAGTAAAATGAGTCCGATATCGACACAACCTGAAAGGCCGCTCAGCAAGGAAGAAGCCACTGCTCCAAAACCGCCATAAAAAAGCCAGACTACATTTTGCAACTGCACATGGGCACAAAGATCATACTTTTTGGAGAAATGTCATCTGGTCTGATGAAACAAAAATAGAACTGTTTGGCCAAAATGACCATAGTTATGTTTGGAGGTAAAAGGGGGAGGCTTGCAAGCTGAAGAACACCATCCCAACCGTGAAGCACAGGGGTGGCAGCATCATGTTGTGGGGGGGGGGGGGGCTTTGCTGCAGGAGGAACTGGTGCACTTCACAAAATAGATGACTTCATGGGGAAGGAAAATTATGTGGATATTTTGAAGCAACATCTCAAGACATCAGTCAGGAAGTTAAAGCTTGATTACAAATGGGTCTTCCAAATGGACAACAACCCCAAGCATACTTCCAAAGTTGTGGCAAAATGGCATAAGGACAACAAAGTCAAGGTATTGGAGTCCAAATACTAATTGAGTGTATGTAAACTTCTGACCCACTGGGAATGTGAAATAAAAAATTCTCTCTACTATTATTCTGACATTTCGCATTCTTAAAATAAAAGTGGTGATACTAACTTACCTAAGACAGGGCATTTTTACTAGGATTAAATGTCAGGAATTGTGAGAAAAAAAACGAGTTTAAGTCTATTTGGCTAAGATATATGTCAACTTCCGACTCCAACTGTATTTCCAATATGCACAATTCTCTGTAAGCACATACGTTCCTACGTCTGTTTCTTTCGATAAATATATACAGCAGTATCATCATACCAAAGCTAGACACTGACCATTCATCTGACCCTCCATCTGTCCAATATCACCGACTAGAGTGACCCGAACCGCAGACGTTCCACTGGAACAAGTCCTTAAACCCCCTGAGCAGAGCAATGTTCATTAGACGGCCAAGCAGCCAAGGACTTGGAAACATTTGCCTCAGTCAGTTCAGTTGTCCTGTTTTTACTAAGTGTTTGAACCGAGGGGTCTCCAGGGGAAACGGAGCCTCTGATGGAGAGCCAGCTGGACTAAAAAGAAGAAGGCAAAAAAAAAAGGAGTAGGAAAATAAGAGAAGAAGCTAATGGGGCTCCACTTTTAAGTGTGATGTACCAGAGGAATAGATGAATGTGGAGAATTCCCCACATGCACCAATTCACACTAAGGAGGAATACTGTTTCTTCTTCTCCTTCTCCGTCTTTTGGCTGAGGAACTTTCAAACCTATATCTAAATTAGGACTGAGGTTGAAGTTAAACAATATCCTGAAATGAATACAGTGTTGACATCCATCAACTAACGGAGATACTGGATTGAGACAAAATAATATTGCTGTTTTTTTTTTTTTTTGGGGGGGTGTATCAACGTGCTTCTTTTTAGATATTCTCTTGAAGATCAGAATAGTATGTGTTGTACTCTATGTATAATACATGAGAATTTAGACATGAGAATTTAGACTTTAACTAGCATACAAGTCATACAAAAATTCTACAAACTAAATGAAACAAAATGGCCCTTTCTATTTTTACCACGGATGTCGATGTCATCGGAAGGAGTTGTGTTTGCATTCATTCAGAGGATTGTTGAAACAAAATGTGATTCTCCTTCCCCTCATATCACCTTCATGAATATTCAGTAGCCTCAGCGCTGAGGGGAAAAACAAACAAAAACAAACACAATTATCACAAGTGGCAATTTCAACCAGATGTCTGTAGGATTTGCCGGGCTGCGGCTATGGTAACTACAGTGTTTGATGGAGAACAAGCGTTCCAGAATCCTCCGTCCAGCCAATCGGAGAGACTCTGGGGGTTCTAATGACCCCTAGGTCAGAGGGGTCACCAGAGTAAAAAGCGGATCTGAGAAATGGCGGGCCCACTGCCAAGACAGGCCCATAAATCCCCTCTCTCAGAGGAAGCCATCTTGTATTATGCTGTTAAATCAAACCATAATCACAGCCTTGCATTGTGCTGCTGGCCCCGACCCATGGCGCAGAGAGGAGGCTACAATACGGAGGGAGATCAATTAGCCTGTGAGCTGAGCAGGAAAATAATGTGCTGCCTCCGAGAGAGAGAGAGAGAGAGAGAGAGCGAGAGCGAGAGAGCGAGTTCTGCTGCTTCGCAAAAATACATTTTGGCAGCTTTACCAATTTTTTTAATAAAATAATAGTCTACATGGAAAAATACTAAACAAACTATTTTTTATATGAATATATACATCCTATAAATGATAACATATATCTACTTTGAAGTGCTTACTGTAAATTGAGAGAACATTATACAGACAGAATAACAAAAACATATTATATAGCCTACATATGAAATGGTGTTTGTAGAATGCATGTATCCATTGTAGAATGCATGTTCAACAGGTTGAAGTGTCTAGCTCAATTTAGCAGCCCGTAAGCGCTCCCTAGTGGACACACATGGAACAGTTTTAACTCAACCAATTTGACAGAACACCTTTAAGATCTTTACCATACTGTACATACAGTGTGTAGAATGATTATAGTTTAATTACAGTGTAATTAAATTACTACTTTAAAAACATATTCAGTACTCTTTTTTACAAGAGCGTGCAAAGCTGTCATCAAGGCTAAGGGTGGCTACTTTGAAGAATCTCAACTATAAAATTATTTTGATTTATTTAACACTTTTTTGGTTACTACATGATTCCATATGTGTTATGTCATAGTTTTGATGTCTTCAGTATTATTCTACAATGTAGAACATTTTTTAAATAAAGAAAAACCCATGAATGAGTAGGTGTGTCCAAACTTTCAAATCAGACATCTTCAGAAGGGATACAAATCACAACAGGCGTTGAATTAAACTGTTTGTAAGGTGTTCTCGTTTTTTAAAAATAATGTCAGATTGAATTATTTTCTGCAGAACATCCTTTTAACTAGAAGTGGCTCTCTGCTGGCTTGAAAGGACATGAAACGCAGTGTGTTCAAACTGCTTAAAACACTGAATATCACATCAATCCCTGAATCCTACTTTGTTCCAGTTTCTTATCATCCTGTATAATAAAACAGAGAAATTCACCTCCTGGATTCCCAGATCAGCAGACATCTAGGTGTCAGTTTGACACTGGTGCTGCTCTGCTCTCTACCGCTGGGGGACTAAGCCAGGGGCCTGATGAGGGCCCTTCCATATTAAACAGGCAGATTAGACACCTTAAACGGAGAGCAGCCTGGAGAGGTGCTGTTACCAAGACCTCCGGGGTCCTGCTGCCTCTCATCAGGCAGGTACGGAAGTGAGGTCACTCACACACACACACACGCACACACACACACACACAACATGGGCTACAAGAAGAAAACCTCTCCTCTCTCCCCCACTGCCTGCTCTGCCTCACTGTCTTCCTCTCCTCACTGACCTCTTAGTCTGCCAGCGTCTGCTGCCGCGGTAATGCTACCACCATTCCCATCATGCACAGGGGCATACGAGCTCCCATGAGTCCCCACACCGCTCCCTGCCATCTGCCGTGATTTATAGAAAATGGCCGATGATTTATGGCCTAGTCATCTCACAATGAAGTTGTTTTCTTTCATTATGGTGACCTCCCGACCCAGCCGCCACTCCCCTGCCTGCTTGGGGAAATGTGTGCTAATCACACACCATAAAGATCTTTAAACAGAAGGGGGTTGGCAGGGGCAGGGGCAGTGGAAATGGAGGGGGCTTTAGTAGAATACATTTTCAACAGCGTGTGAATACTAATAGAGCTGAGTTGAGCAGACCTTGGTGGTGGCGTTTCGGAGACGAGACACGGCCACCGCAGAGAGATACCTGCCTTAATGAGACTGTTTTAGGGTATTAAGGACGGTGGAGACTGGGTAGCTGCTTGACAGGCCGCTCACTGCAGCTACTGCACTGTTTCTCCTTCAGCTTTCATCTCTAAATGAAAATGACCTTTTTGGAGTCTTGGGTGATCCAGAAGAGTTCAAAGATTAATGTCTAGTTCAAGCTTGTAAACCTGGATGTCTCAGCGGTCACACATTTGCCCCAATGTTAATTGAATCATATGCCGCTGATTGTATTGTTTGTTAGAGGGAATCCACTTCAAAGCTGGCCAGCCTACTAACACTTTCTTTTTGATCACTAATGATGCAGGTGGTGATAGTGTTTTTCCACTCTATTGGGGAGCCTTCAGATGACTGGAGAACGCACACAAGCCAAAGGTGCTGCAGTGACAAACGAGTGGCTGTGGTCTAATTGCCGATTCACCACATCCTAAGCGTAATGGCCTGTGCCCTCTATCCTATGGTGCACCTGTGAGCCCATAAGAGTAGGACAACTAATAACTGTTCAATTCTACTTTCAGTTTGCCTCCTCTAAATGCCCCGTGTACACAAGCACGAAGTGCCGCGCGGTGAAACACCGCTTCCCATTCATTTTCAACGGAAGGAAAGCGGTGAGAAGCAGAGAGGGCGGGGTAACGTGGTAGCCTACTTTTGCTGCTAAAATTATTTCAAAAAAAATAATTCAATACACAGAGGATGCTTTTTTTCCTCTCAAGAAAATGCAAAGAGCGCCATCTGCTGCTATTCCCATGTCCTGCAGGAGATGTTTCCTCCCACATTCTCGAGAAGATACTGTATGTCTGCTCTCAATTTATACTTCAAATATACAACATATGTGATTACATGCTTTCGGACAGGGACTGAAGTTGGTTTATTTCAAGTTTAAATTTCAACAAATTCTATCAAGTGAGAAAGAAGTGAACAAAACATGAAATATGTACAGCTGTCATAATACACAGAAAATAGAACAGACTGCATATAAATATAGGTACGGGAGGGATAAAACAATGACTGAAGCTAAACAAAAGAAGCATGCATTGTAAGTGGTTCACAAGGAATAGAACAGCCAAGCCAATATTACATCTGTGGAAAATACTGCCATTAAACTATTGGCTTTATTTACAGCAGCCTTAGGATGCATCCCAAATGGAACTTTATGCCCTATATAGGGCACTACTTTTGACAGAGTCCCATAAGACTCTGGTCAGATGTAGGGCACTAGGTAGGGAATAGGGTGCAACTTGGGAAATAACCTTGGTCTTCAACGCAACACATTTCCTGTATAATTCATGACATATAATACAGTATTTCAAAATGGGGGCAAAAAGAACAATTCAAAAGCAGTATTCAGAAGCTATTAGTATGGATTAATATTGCCAGGTGTACTGTAAAAAAAACAAAACAAGGCACAAGCAAATACACGCTCAAGATACATGGCTTGAGGATAATAGGGTTTGGTTTTTGATACAGGCCAGTGTGTGCACACAGCATACAATTACAGTATAGTATACAATGTTTGGTCTGTTAAATCAGCCCTAGCTTGGTAGCTGTGATGGATATCAATAGTGTGTGTGTGTGTGTGTGTGTGTGTGTGTGTGTGTGTGTGTGTGTGTGTGTGTGTGTGTGTGTGTGTGTGTGTGTGTGTGTGTGTGTGTGTGTGTGTGTGTGTGTGTGTGTGTGTGTGTGTGTGTGTGTGTGTGATATAATACAAGCTGACCAGACATTCATAGATTAGAAGCAATGTTTCTTCAACATAAAGTCAGAGTTGGGAATGTTAGTTAATCATTGAGGTTGCTGGGTATAATATTGCATGTTCCCTCACATGCAAATTAGGTCTCTCTCTGACTCTCTTTAACAACAAGTTTGTGAATCAATGATTAAAAGTACTGTACAAAACACTAATTTTGAGTTTCATTTTTGATTCAATTGCAACAGGCAGGTCTAACAAAAGAAATACTGTGTTTTGTATTTGACAACATTTTGGACTTGGTCATAGCCAATATTCCATCTAGTCTGTAGCTGATAAAATTGCTAAGAGTTCTCACATTTGAGAAAAAAATAAATCATTGTGCACTGTTACAGTACATTTTAACAGTCAATGTAGTGAAACTATACTACAGAAACAGTAAGGCCCGATAGTGTTCTCAGTAACACGCCACCTTTATCTGGACTTTCAACAAGGTTGGGCTCAATTCCTTTCAATCAAATCAGGAAGTAAACTGAAATTCCAATTTCATTTTTTAAATCCCCGTAGACAAGCATTGAGGAAAATTGGGAAATGAAATTTCTGAATGGATTGAATTGAAATGGAATTGACCCAAAATAAGTAGAGTAAAATACATTAGGTTTAACGCCATGATTAGTATTTCTAAAGCAGCAGTAACATTTCATAGGAGAGCTAAAAAATGGCATCTATACATTTCAAACAAGGCCGGTTAACTTACAATGGTAATTTACAGTGATTTGACAAAGAAAGTTCATCCAAGTAGTTGGATTTTATGTTACTAATTCATTATTGCTGGATTCAATTCAAAAGACTATTTATTTATTTTTTTGCCTCCTATGTCTTTAAATGGTAAAGATTTTTTGTTGAGCACTGGCACTTACAATGTCCTTAGATTCTCGACTAATACGTCAGATTGTCAAGGTGTTTATACTATATGACAAATAGGTATTGCCATTATTTTGTTCTTAGACAAAAATATTTCACATTTGAAAATTCTAGGACTCGTCATTACGGTTTTACATTGCAAGAATACTTCAGATCCCAGTAGTTTTGACTCATTACAACGTGCCCGAATGTTAAAGCACAAAAAAACAGCAGACTCAAAACCTCGACCAACTCTACCAATAACTCCCCTTTCATAATAACATATTGTAATCCTTGTGAAAATGGAAAATATTCCTTCACAAGTTGTTGGGGCCCAAACCACACAGTCAACACAGGTGTAACACATAGGCAGTTTTACAGAGGCTTTTCAATACAGCTTTTCACTGCATGTACTAATCATTGGCCAGCCAAATGATCTTCTCCCACTAACGGAAATGAACGTTTTTAGATTCTCACTAACTGAGAAATTCTACAAGGATTATTCTTTAAATACAGGCTTAAAAACATCGCATCGTCACCAAGAACAAATTCTTCAGGCGCCAAATACTATGGAATAATTACTATCAAAATCGCCATTTTTAAATTGCCCCTTTACAAATAACCAAACACGTTTCCAAATAAGCCTCTCTGTCCATTGTGAGAAGGAACACTAGAGGCAATGAGGCGGTCGTGTACAGAGCGACACTCGGCTTCCATCAACATCAAAACCTTTCAGACGGTTTAAAAAGGACTCAGGTTTCCTTCAAAGCTCTTTACATTCATTTGACTGGGTGTGAAGTAGTGTTGCATTCAAATCTTAATAAAATGTGGAATTAAAAGTATTTACAAGACGACAAAACAGAGGGAAATAAAATGTTGATTGTGACAGGCATAGGGTTTCCCAACCAGGAACAGCCTACAGCCTTTATTATAATACATTAAAAACGACAAGGAGGTCTGGAAAGAAAGATTGAGGCACAACTGTTTCCCTATCTGGGTCGCGTTCATTAGGGCACGCCATGGAAAATATTTCAAAACGGTAAAAATATAATACAATTAGTGTTTCTGATTGGACCAGTAGTCCACGCAGTCCCTTCCTGTTTCAGTCTGTTTTGCACCGTTTGGTGCCCTATGAACACAACCCTGTACTGTATGTACCTGCACATACACACGGATGGAGCCGGAGGGTCATGTTCATTAGTATGAGGAGATGTCTGAGGAGCTGCTACTGTTGCTGGTGGACGTCTGGGCTCTCTTTATGTACAGGTTCAGCAGCTTCATCTGGTGGGATAGTAAAGACGCTGAATGAAACCAACCCTTCCTAACACGACGTTTCAAGACATTGAAAAACATTCTGCAACCTGTAGATCTTGAAAAAAAAACAGAAGGGAATTAAAAGACATTGATTGTCTACATCCCAAATTGCGCCCTATTTCCTAGTGCACCACGTAGGGAATAGGGTGCCATTTGAGAGCGAACCAGACAGGGTGCTGAGATGAGACGGTAGTGTACCTTGCTTCCTGTGAGCTGGGCCAGGTAGGGCTTCAGCTCTTCACCAATGACAGAGTAGACAGCCACCAGACAGAACACACTGGCCTTCCTCACACTGCTCTCTGTGTTGTCATACCCCTGTACACAGAGAGACATCAGAACAATATTAGACATACTCTGAATACACCAAACATTAGGAACACCTTCCTAATATTGAGTTTCTGCCCCCCCAATGTTTCTATTGAAAGTAGATACATTCCAAGTGCTTCTATTGGAAGTAGATACATTCCAAGTGTTTCTTTTGGAAGTAGATACATTCCAAGTGCTTCTATTGGAAGTAGATACCTTCCAAGTGCTTCTATTGGAAGTAGATACATTCCAAGTGCTTCTTTTGGAAGTAGATACATTCCAAGTGCTTCTTTTGGAAGTAGATACATTCCAAGTGCTTCTATTGGAAGTAGATACATTTCAAGTGCTTCTATTGGAAGTAGATACCTTCCAAGTGTTTATATTGGAAGTAGATACCTTCCAAGTGCTTCTATTGGAAGTAGATACATTCCAAGTGTTTCTTTTGGAAGTAGATACATTCCAAGTGCTTCTATTGGAAGTAGATACCTTCCAAGTGCTTCTTTTGGAAATAGATACATTCCAAGTGCTTCTATTGGAAGTAGATACATTCCAAGTGCTTCTATTGGAAGTAGATACATTCCAAGTGCTTCTATTGGAAGTAGATACATTCCAAGTGTTTATATTGGAAGTAGATACATTTCAAGTGCTTCTATTGGAAGTAGATACATTCCAAGTGCTTCTATTGGAAGTAGATACATTCCAAGTACTTCTATTGGAAGTAGATACATTCCAAGTGCTTCTATTGGAAGTAGATACATTCCAAGTGTTTATATTGGAAGTAGATACATTTCAAGTGCTTCTATTGGAAGTAGATACATTCCAAGTGCTTCTATTGGAAGTAGATACATTTCAAGTGCTTCTATTGGAAGTAGATACATTCCAAGTGTTTATATTGGAAGTAGATACATTTCAAGTGCTTCTATTGGAAGTAGATACATTCCAAGTGCTTCTATTGGAAGTAGATACATTCCAAGTGTTTATATTGGAAGTAGATACATTCCAAGTGCTTCTATTGGAAGTAGATACATTCCAAGTGCTTCTATTGGAAGTAGATACATTCCAAGTGCTTCTATTGGAAGTAGATACATTCCAATTGCTTCTATTTGAAGTAGATACATTCCCAGTGTTTCTATTTGAAGTAGATACATTCCAAGTGCTTCTATTGGAAGTAGATATATTCCAAGTGCTTCTATTGGAAGTAGATATATTCCAAGTGCTTCTATTGGAAGTAGATACATTCCAAGTGTTTATATTAGACATAGATACATTCCAAGTGCTTCTATTGGAAGTAGATACATTCCAAGTGCTTCTATTGGAAGTAGATACATTCCCAGTGTTTCTATTTGAAGTAGATACATTCCAAGTGCTTCTATTGGAAGTAGATATATTCCAAGTGCTTCTATTGGAAGTAGATATATTCCAAGTGCTTCTATTGGAAGTAGATACATTCCAAGTGCTTCTATTGGAAGTAGATACATTCCAAGTGTTTATATTAGAAGTAGATACATTCCAAGTGTTTATATTAGAAGTAGATACATTCCCAGTGTTTCTATTTGAAGTAGATACATTCCAAGTGCTTCTATTGGAAGTAGATACATTCCAAGTGATTCCACGTCAACCAATCAGTAAGTACATCAATAAATCAACCAATGGACTAACCAATCAGTCAACTTGATCTATAAAGCCCTTTTTACCTGCAGTAGTCCTGGTATGATGTCAGGCAGCAGCTGGTGCAGGGACTCCTTGGTGATGCGTTCGATCACCTTGGTCTGCATCTTGATGGAAGCCAGGTTGATGGGGTAGTCAGCTGTCTGGACGATGGGACACAGCACCTTGATACACTGTTCTGGGTGGATGGAGCCGGCCAGGGTGGAGGCTGACTCCTCTGCTGCCCGCACAACCTGGGTAGTGAGGGAAGGGTGGAGTGAGGGGCGTGAAATGTTTGATCATGGAATGGGATCATTTTGGTTTACTGACAGAGAAGGGTACATGGACAGTACCAGTCAAAAGTGTGGACACGGCTACTCATTCAAGGGTTTTTCTTTATTTTTAAAAACTATTTTCTACATTGTAGAATAATACTGAAGGCATCAAAACTATGAAATCTTGTAGTAACCAAGACAGTGTTAAACAAATCAAAATATGTTTTATGTTTGAGATTCTTCAAAGTAGCCACCTTTTGCCTTGATGACAGCTTTGTGCAAGAGTGCATACATTCTACATATGGGTGGTCCCGGGGATCGAACCCACTACCCTGGCGTTACAAGCGCCATGCTCTACCAACTGAGCTACAGAAGGACCATAAACAACTTACACAAAAAAACTAACACATCATCACAGAGTTGAAAGCTGTTAATTCAAGAAGTGTAGACTTAGCATGTCCTCTAAAGCAGAGCCTCATAGACGGAGAGAGCCAGTGAGAGCTACCTCTTTGTGGGAGTCTTTGTGTAGCTCCAGGGTCTTCATGATGGTGAGTTCTGCGTAGTTCTTGAAGCGGGCCGGCTGGTTGCGTAAGATCTCCTTCAGCACTCGTAGCGCCAGTGCCCGGATGGTGTGCTGCAGGTTGGGGGAGAAGGACACGACATGATCAGAGACAGTGGAAGGAAGAACAGTGGATTCAAGCATCAGATTGTGGCATTGCTCCTAAAACAGAGTTAACTTGGTTGATTGCTGTTGTTAAAGTAGTTTTTCTTCCTCTCTCTCTATCCATCCATTTATCCAGTCCTTACATCTTGGTCTGACAGAGTCTCCAGCAGCAGGAGCAGCATGGTTTTGAAGTGTTCCTCCCACACTGCCAGGCTGTCCTCCCGGGCTATCTTCAGCAGCTCCACCAGGGCTCCCCTCCTCTCCTCTGGCCTCTCACTGGGGTTAGACAGCTCCTTCAGCAGCTCACCCACCTTTCAACGACCACAATAGATATTAGTCAGTGATATTTAGTGATCTATAGAATTACATATAGATCACTAAATGGAATTTAATAGGACCTCCATGTCCGTGACTTCAAAGTGTTATTATGTAGCTATTGTAAAACATAGAAAACATTGTCAAATTAATTCAGTCAATCACCAGTCCCAGCTGCTCCGCAGGGGAACTGTTCTTGGTGTGCAGCATCTTGTTTTCTCCACCACACTCTTGGCGGCCTGCGAGGAAGAGGGTTGGGGGGTCTCCCTTACAGTTAATATATAGCTTATTATAAACAGGGTGGTTCAAGCCACGAATGCTGATTGGCTGACAACCGTATACCACGGGTATGACAAAACGTGTATTTTTACAGCTCTAATTACGTTGGTAACCAGTTTATAACAGAAAAAAGGCACCTCAGGTGTTTATGTTATATACCACACCTGGGCCTTATTGCTTAAATGTATTATGACCATCCAAAATGGCACCCTATTCTCTATACAGCTCACTACTTTTGACCAGAGGTGGTCAAATGTAGTGCACTATATAGGGAATAGGGTGCCATTTCAGAAAAGTAGCATAGGGAACAGGGTGCCATTTCAGACCCTTGAGACAGCCTCACCATCTCGAAGCTGCTCCACGTCGTCCTCGTACACAGTCTCTCTCAGGGCAGCCTTGTCGTAGGCGCTGATGGTGTCAGAGTAGTTGTAGGGGTTGTAGTCGCGGCCCCGGGGGCCGGAGAAGGAACGGGGGGAGGGGGTGTTGAGTAGGGAGGTCTTGTTGTCCAGGGCCGTGCGACCCCCGGGCCCCTCCACCACGTCGGCACCAGAGTGTGATGCTGTTCCAACACCCGGCTGAGGAGAAACAAGACTATTGTTAAAACGTGACATAACAAACATTTTTATAAAACTACAACTAAATGTATGTCCATGTCCATTCTAGAGAAAATAAATATATTGACCAGAGAACAGTTGCCAAACAAGTGCACTTGTTCAATCCCCCCTCTGGATTTAAAAGGAATGGGCTGTTGGAAGATACTCCCTCTTTCTAGGGAGTTTTTCCCAGCCACCGTGCTTCTACACCTGCATTGCTTGCTGTTTGGGGTTTTAGGCTGAGTTTCTGTACAGCACTTTGAGATATCAGCTGATGCACAAAGGGCTATATAAATACATTTGATTTGATTTGATTCTAGTCCATTCTAACAATCCAAATCTTTTAAATTAATGAGGGAGGGAGTGAGTGGAGAATAGTAGGGAATTGCCCAAGCCTCTCACCGTGTCCTCTCTCTTGCCTCTGCCCGGCTCCATGAGGTCCTCCTGACTGCGGAAGCTGAAGTTCTGGATGGCCTCAGTGACGCCTCGCAGGGAACTATAGATCTGATCGGTGTTCAGGTTCTCTGTGTCGTTCTCCAACATGCTTCAGGTCACACCGGGAGGGGAGGGTTATTATTCAAGTAGGACACCAATATACAACACCACCACAGGAAGAAGACTTCTGCCCAGTGGGAAAAGCGGGGGGCTGGTTGAAACGACACCATTTTATTTACCTAGTATGTAAAGATGTCATTTCAAGCAGTTTATCCCGCTACACGACCATCCTTTTCATATAAAAGATCAACCGTGCTTAACAGTACGTGTTGACAGAGAGAGTGGAACAGGCTGGTGAGTCAAGGTGTTAATGTGGTGAACTGCTGCTGCGGAATGGAGGGGAAAAAGGAAGTGAAAGGAAAAACAAACTAGACCGTGGGGTGGGGACAAACCACGGGTGACACAGCTATGTGACATTGTACCTGGGGGAGTAAGCACTCCGTAGGGTCTTGAGGGAGGGGGCAGCAGGGGTGGAGGAGAGAGAAGGGAAGGGAGGGGGGTACTTTGACAGGCCATCAGCACTCCAACCCCATAGCCGGCTGTAACGTACACAGAGCACGGCAAGGGAGGGTAAGAGGGAGGAAGGGAAAGAAAAGGGGGGAATAGAGTCGCAAGGGAGAAAAAGAGAAACGTGAGGAGGGAACAGTGCGGAGAGGGGGGACTGCTTGTTGTCGTTGTTAGTAGCAATGTAACTAACTTCTATGGTGTGTTGGGGACCAGGTATTAAAGGTCAGACCTACCTGGGAGAGAGCCCCCCATGGGAGCAGTTGGTGGGAGAGGTGAGGGGGCTGCTGCGACTGCTGGGGTGGCGAGGTGGGGGAGGAGTACGTCCCATGGTGCTACTGGGAGAAGCCTGCGGATCACACAGAAATCGGAGAAAGTACAGTACATTATAACCTGGGTGGTTCGAGCCCTGAATGGTGATTGGCTGACAGCTGTAGTACATTACCCGTATACCACAGGTAAGACAAAACATGTATTTTTACTGCTCTAATTACATTGGTAACCAATAGCAATAAGGCACCTCAGGGGTTTGTGGTATATGACCAATACACCACGGCTAAGGGCTGTATCCGGGCACTCTAAGAACAGCCCATAACCGTGTTATATTGGCCATATAACACACCTCCTCTGTCTTTATTGCTTAATTATATAATGCTATCCCAGTATATTTAGATTACAATACAACTATTGTCCATGTGACAGCATGCCAGTGAGAAGATGTTCAGTGTATTCGAGAGGACCTTCCTGAGCAAATGCGTTATTCAAGTTGCCCTGTGTAAATTCACTGCTCATCTTCTCATGGCGAGTAGATATTTGGGACACAGCCATTTCATCCCTGCTCAGTCTCATCCTCTCGACGATGTGGATTTACACGTGAACGTCAGAGTCAGGTCTTACCACTCTGGTGTTGCTGGAGTTCCGCAGGTGGCTATGCAGCAGTTTAGTGGCTCCGTCCTGGAAGGTCTTGGGCAGGGCCCCCAGCAGCATGGTGAACTCTGGGGTGTTCAGCTCAAACAAGGCGATCAGAACCACCTGAGCCGCCTGGGGATTAAAGGGTCACAGAGAGGTCAATGGCTAGAGGTCATCAAAGAGGGCGTTCACTTTTTCCCAGTAACATCGACATATGATATCACCCAATAATGTGCATTTCAAGGTAATTTCTGACGCTTAAGAGAAGCGACGGAACAGTCGACAAGCCCATTCTGCTCTTACGGAACCATCAGTCAATGGATTTACAAATACATGAGCCAATAAACATTGCACAGAAATACAGTAGCACATATTTGTTTAGGTTCCGTTAGCATTCAGTTAGTCAGGCGAGTTAAAACCATTGTCAGTTCTTGTAAAACAGTTAAAAACCCGTATCAATGTTTCTCTCGTGTGAATCCCATGCATGTCGGTCAACCAAACCTGGTCAACGCAGATAAACAAGACAAGAACCATGAGGAACAACTAACAGCAGCACAGGCTACTATCAAAACGCAATATTACCACACATTCAGAGCCATTATGTTGCCCATTCCCACCCCGTCGCTTAAAGGGGCAATCTGCAGTTGCTAGATGAATGTTTTGACTTCTACGTGAATTGTATATGCACCCATTGATTCTTGAACTTAAATGCCTCATGAGCTCAGCTCAACTGTCGTACGCCATCAGAATCCTAAATGTAAGCTTGTTCAACGCCTCCGTTTGTAAACAAAGTCAATGTAAACAAACCCGGTATAGCCTCAAAACATAGTTAAAACTATCATTTTGATATCATGCATGGCCAGTCCTTGCATCCCTAGCTCTATGAATTTGAGAGTGGTTGCATTTCTCCAGCCCAATCGCTCAGCTTTGTAGCGAAACAGTGGTGGGGTCCACACCTTCGTTATCATTTCAACTGCTGATTGCCACTTTAACATTCACTCATTATGAAGAAACCTTTGAAAGTAGAAACAACTGTTATGGCTCATTCAGAGCCAATTCAGTCCTCAATCCCACCCCTGCACTGTCCTTTACATCCCCAGTTATAAAGCAGAAACAACTCTGTGTGCCAGCAAGGCGAAGTTGTGTTAGAGACAGAGAGCCCAGGCTTGAGGAAGTTATGTGAGGCAGACTGCAGACCGTGCAGCTGACTGATGGGTCGGGGGGCTCTACTACCTGCTTGCACCTCTCCTCCACGTTCCCCTCTCCAGGTAGAGAGGCTACGGTGGTGCTGGGCCTGCCTGACAACTCCTCACCTGCCCAGCTATGGTGGAAGCTCTGGGGTCGGGGGTCCACCGACAGGTAGGTTGGGGAAATTATCAGTTTACATTTTTTTTTAAATTAAAACAACCAAAAATGGATGAAGCCAGCAAACAATAGTTATTTTGGAGCTTTGGATGATCAGTTGAAAATTGTCCAGCTGGTTAAATCTGGGACATTTACAGAAATGCTGATTAATGTGCATTGTCCCTGTGAAATATAAAGTCAATTCAAAGAAAAGTGCCTGACGCTTTGCTATGGAAACAAACCCAACTCTGCCCACCTTCCGGACGTCGGAGCTCTTTGGTTCCGTGGTCCAGGTGATGATGCGGGAGACGGCCAGGCGCGTCTCGCTGGAGTTGACAAAGTCTGCGGGGTCCATTTGACGGGCCAGGCACTCAATGTACCTCAGGATGGCCACCTTGACCTTCAGGTTGGGGGTCTGGGTCTGGTCCACGATGAAACGCATCAGGATGTTAAACTGCTGGTCGAACGGGAACGAGTCCCTGGGAAAGAGAGAGGAAAAGAAATAGAAAAGGGCATGAGATGGGAGGGATTGATCCACTAGAACAGGGATCAGCAACTAGATTCAGGCAACGGGACGATTGTTTTTGCTGAATGGATTTTCAGGGGGCCGGTACATAATTACTCATCACTTGTAGACTGCAAATTGACTGCAAGAAGACCAAACAGATATAATATTTGACTAAAACATAGTTGGTGGAATTGTGCTGAAAAGCAAGAAGTGGGGAAAAAGACCTGTGTGAGAACAGAAACAGAGATGACGCTTTAGTTCTGACCTGGTGACGTCCAGAGCCTTCTGGACCTTGGCCTGTACGGAACCCAGGAGGTCAGCTCCCATCTTCTTCAGCAGCTGGGTGAGCAGGACAAACAGCCAGTCCTGCACGTCCTCTCTGTGCAGGGTGATGAAGTCTACCAGGGTCTCCAGAAACATGCTGAACACCTGAGATCAGACACAGTGACCACCCAGTCAGTCACTCAATAATAGGCTATAGGTATTTGTTCATTGTTAATGATTATTACAGTAGGACAACATACAGAACAACAATAATTCATCAATCTGAATAGTCGGATTCGATTGCATTACTATTCAAAAAGGTGTCGGACAAAAACACTTACTCGCTGATGTTACAAGTCCACCGCAAAGACCACCATGCGACACAAAAACAGACCGTTAGTTAGTACAGTAACTACATTAGCTTCACGTCAGAACACAGGTAATATCAGACATGGGGCGTTTCTATTGTGGGCTCACCTTGCTGTGTGGGTCAGCAAACATCCTTGTGAAGATCTCACACAATCGCTTCAGCTCCACACGACTGAGACACACGAGCGGGGGGAAAAAGGTAAGGCGATCAATCGCACAACACCTTTTGGTTTCAGACAGATTTTTCATCTAGAGGACAGTTGTCTCGGTGACGTCCTCAAATGCATCACATTACAAAAGTTCAAAAACAGACGGTCTCTATCCCACCTGAGAATTCTCTGGCTAACGAGCAGGTTCTGTAGTCCCAGCAGCCCCTCCTTCCTCTCAGACCAGTTGGAACTGGCACAGTGGTTCAGCACCTCGGCCACGTCCTCCGTCTGTCTCATGTAGTGGGGCGGGCCGCCGTTCCGCGAGCCATACGAGCGCTCAGAGCAGGCGCTGCTGGCGTCGCTGTTCGCGTCGTCGTCTGAGTAGATCCCCGGGGACTCGTACCGCCGTCTGACTGGCCGCCGCTGGAGGGGTCAAGGGTTACGAGGTCAAATGTTTGTGCGGGTACATACACAGCGTGCTCACTAAATTATGCCACCGAGTGAAGAGAAATCGATGACACTTCCTGTTCAACAAGCTGCCATAAGATTCGAGAGGCAAATATGAGTCAACATAGACGTAAATCAAAACAAAATGTCCCCCCGAGAGAAAAAGCCGTCAAAGCTATTATGATCAACATACGCTATGATTCAGATGGTAAAGAAGATAGAGAATCTAAGTCGCACGTGACGAGGTAAACATCCACCTTGTTGTTCCTGGCGTCGCCTAGTAACAGGGCGTCGGCTACAGCTGCCTCCACCTCGGTCCCAGTGTTGAGGATCCTCATGGCGTTGACAGAGGCCGAGATACGGGCCTGGTGGGCCAGACCTAGACGCTCTGGAGGAAACAGAGATATTATAATACTTTTAGAATACTATTGCAGTATTATTAGGAGCACAGTAATACAGTATTACAAAGGAAAAGCAGTCGACCTATAAACTAAAATGGGGAGTAAAAGTCATGGGGGGAAAACAAATGAAGCAAATTACATCAGCAGGTCATGAGAAACTCAAGAGAAGATACTGTGTATAGCACAAAATAATAATATGATGAATTGAAGTTTTATTTTACAGCACAGTATAAGGACCAATAAAAACAAACGCGTACTAACAAAAACAGTGAAACAAAACAACACAGATTGACTTGAAAAATAAGACTCATCCAAACTGAAATAAGGAGGATGCTCAGCTCTCTGTCGTCCCCTGTGGGTGATTGAGGTGAACTGCACCATGGAACACTGACATGCCATTTGTCTGGTCTAATAGAGACATGCAGGACAGGTCACCTGAGTGGCCCACAGACTCAGCCGAGTGGAGAGCACTGGTGGAGCGGGAGACACGTCTGGATGCTAGAGGAGGAACATGGGAGGGAGTGGGGGGGGGATACTTTATTTGGATAGTCCATCTACTAACCCTAACCCCTACCCTAACCCTTACCCTAACGCTTATTCTAAATCTAAACGTAACCTTAGCAACCAGTTGCTTATCAATAGATAGTATGACCCTCTATACAGCTACAGATGGAAAACCCGGACTATCCAAATAAAGTCTGACCAGGAAGTGAAGTTAGACACTTCTACAACTCATACAGTACATGCCTGTCAACCTGAGGAGGAGGTATTCTACCATGTGACGACGCTAACCGGCTTCATGCAAACATTGGCGCCAAGAATGCTGAGAGGCATCCCGGCATTGGACACAAAGGCTCTGATCGCAAGTCTATAAGCTGACAGCGGACACCAGCGTCAACTCATCCCATGTCATCAAAGACTCTGGCATGATTAGTAAAATAAAAAATGTTGTTGTCACTCAGGAGTGAAAGGGGAAATTTGAAGGACAAGTAAAAGGCATGCAGAAGATGGAAGCAGAAGAGGTTCGTTTCAGTTGATTTTCTTGTGGTCTGATGATGGCCTTTGTGTTCTACTCTAGATAGGGCTAGTCAGGGTTCAGGCCCCCGGCAACCAGCCACTGAGGGTCTTGGTGGCTATGGACTCTGGGCTGGGCACGTTACTATACTGTACTCACCCAGAGGAGAGAATCCCCGAGCGGGGCTGGTATCTCGGCTGCTCTCCCTAGAGGTGTCCCTGCTGCAGCCCTGACTCATGCTGGGCCGGGGGATACGACTCCTCGCTAGCATAGTGGTGGTGGTGGGGGGGGGACACACACAGCGAGAGAGAGCAGCAGGAGGAAGAAAGAGCTTTATAACACACAGCCAGATAGACAGTCCAACACACTCAGAGAGAGAGAGCTCAGCGGAGGTAGAGGAGGAGTTGAGTTAGCCAGAACAGAGGAGGAGACAAGGTTGCACTCAGTGTCAGACAGGAGATTAGGTGGTTCAGAGAGCAGAGAGGTTGGAGAGGAGGAGTACAGCTGTAGAAGGCTGTTTTCTGTCCTTCGTGTGTCTGTGTGTGTTGTCCTTCCTGGTCCTTACCCAGGCCTGATCTGTCTGGACTGGTGTCTCGGCTGCAGCCATGGCTGCGGGGGACTTTAGGCCTCCTTTCTGCTGGCGTTGTCCCTGCAGTGGCCCTGGAGATCCTGCCGTATGTATGGCTCAGGAGACGACCAGGGGAGCCAGAACGACTGCCAGCTGCAACACGACATAGCATGGTGTACTTATAAAGGGAGAAGAATGCATACCGACACAATGCTGAAAATGTGGTAAAAATGTCAAACAATTGCTCCAGATCAGTGTTTCTTGATCCCGGGGACCCATAGGTGCACATATTTGTTTTTGCCCTGGCACTACATACCCGATTAAAAGTTTGATGACTTGATTAGTGGAATCAGGGCCAAATCAGATATGTGCACCTATGGGTCCCCGGGATCAAACACTGATATAGAAACCGTGTGTATTTTTTAATTCCGGCATGATGGACATATATCGGAGGAAGATACTCACGTTGAGACACTGACACCATTTTGGCTCGACTCCTCCCCCTACTGTCTATGACAGAGGGACTGGCCCCCACGCCTCCCCGAACTCGTTCTCCTGGTACGCACACGGCCTGGAAGTGAGAGAGAGAGAGAGAGAGACAGAGAGACAGAGAGACAGAGAGAGAGAGAGACACAGAGAGAGCGAGAGACACAGAGAGAGAGAGACACAGAGAGAGAGAGAGACAGAGAGATAGAGACACAGAGAGATAGAGACACAGAGAGAGAGACACACAGAGAGAGAGACACACACAGAGAGAGAGACACACAGAGAGAGAGACACACACAGAGAGAGAGACACACACAGAGAGAGAGACACACACAGAGAGAGAGACACACACAGAGAGAGAGACACACACACAGAGAGAGACACACACACAGAGAGAGAGACAGAGAGAGAGACACACACAGAGAGAGAGACAGAGAGAGAGACACACACAGAGAGAGAGACAGAGAGAGAGAGAGAGACAGAGAGAGAGACACACACACAGAGAGAGACACACACAGAGAGACACAGAGACAGAGAGAGACAGAGAGAGACAGAGAGAGAGACACAGAGAGAGAGACACACAGAGACAGTGATAGAAAGAGACAGTGATAGAGAGAGACACAGAGACAGAGACAGAGAGAGACAGAGAGAGAGACAGAGAGAGAGACACACAGAGACAGTGATAGAGAGCGACAGTGATAGAGAGCGACAGTGATAGAGAGAGACAGTGATAGAGAGAGACAGTGATAGAGAGAGACAGTGATAGAGAGCGACAGTGATAGAGAGCGACAGTGATAGAGAGCGACAGTGATAGAGAGCGACAGTGATAGAGAGAGACAGTGATAGAGAGAGACAGTGATAGAGAGAGACAGTGATAGAGAGAGACAGTGATAGAGAGAGACAGTGATAGAGAGAGAGGTCGGGGAGGGAGAAAACAGACTTCAACTTCACGTGGCACAGACCCATTCAACCGCAGACACACCCAGCTCGGCGACACCAACCCTCATCACCTACAGTCAGAGACTTCATACATAGACCACACAGAAACAGAGACACACTCGCTAGTCTATACTTGCAGGTAGCTACCAGCCATTACAACAGACACATGCACTCAAATCTCGATTAAGCTGGTTCGAGAAATCTCAAGTCACAAATGTCTCATCCTCTATAAAAAAAATGTTTCATCTCAACATATTCCCTCACCACAATAGATACAAATATAGAAACATAATTCACAACAAGTATATTTCAGTATTCTGTTCTAGGTAGGACAATGGATCATTCAGGGGAAAAGGAGAGTACAGCACAACATGACTTCATGAAATTAGAGTTAAACAGGCAACGATAAAGGTCAATAACCCGACAGACACTGAGGCTGCCCGTCTTTACAGTCACGTGAGTTGGACAGATCTATTTGTGGATACAATCAATGTATCGGTCTCCTCTCTGGCTACCAACGCCAGTCCTGATGACCCAGTTCAACGTAGTTCTACCATGCAGACAGTCCATGCAGAGTTCCACAGATGAGCACCGTAATTCAACGACGTAGCACACCACAAAGACGACCACTGTAAACATGGTGCAGTACATTACACAGACCAAAAGGGGACAGAGAAATCTGGATGAAGTCCTCCAGCTCCCACACAAACACACAGTTAGCCATCTCATCTTACCCACTGGTCTAAAGTTACCAGGTGTGTTGTCTAAGGGCAAAAACAAGAGGAGGAGAGTCCAGGAGAGAAAGGTTAGCAGAAGTTAGCAGGATAATCCCCATATGGAAGACTGAGGGAGGTTACAAGAATTTGGAAAGGCCTTAAGATGTATTTTAATCATCATATTTAATTAATAATAAAAAATAAAAGAGTTAAATAGAAATGAGGTTTCAATCTCCATGCTATGGTCCTATATCCCTCGTAGTCAGTAAAAGCGTCTGCGAGGGTATGAGGCTCATAGAAAGAGTATTATAAATGGGGTATGAGGCTCATAGAAAGAGTATTATAAATGGGGTATGAGGCTCATAGAAAGAGTATTATAAATGGGGTATGAGGCTCATAGAAAGAGTATTATAAACTGGGTATGAGGCTCATAGAAAGAGTATTATAAACTGGGTATGAGGCTCATAGAAAGAGTATTATAAACGGGGTATGAGGCTCATAGAAAGAGTATTATAAATGGGGTATGAGGCTCATAGAAAGAGTATTATAAATGGGGTATGAGGCTCATAGAAAGAGTATTATAAATGGGGTATGAGGCTCATAGAAAGAGTATTATAAACAGGGTATGAGGCTCATAGAAAGAGTATTATAAACAGGGTGATTCAAGCCCTGAATGCTGATTGGCTGACAGCTAAGATACATCAGACCCTATACCACATAAATGACAAAACATTTATTTTCTACTGTTCTAATTACGTTGGTAAGTTTATAATAGCAATACGGCACCTCAGGGGTTTGTGATATATGACCAATATACCACGGCTAAGGGCTGTTCCAGGGACACATAAGAACAGCCCTTAGCCGTGGTATATTGGCCATATACCACAAACCCCTCGGACCTTACTGTTTAATTAGAACACACACAAAGACAGAACACATGATTTTGGTTCACCTAGAGAGGCATAGGAGCCGGGTGGCAGAGCCGAGGCAGCGCTGAAGGGGGCGGGCGAGGCGGGCACGGGAGTCATCCTGGTTTTGGCACTAGCGGTGGCAGCAGCGTTCACGTCCACGTCGCTACGGGAACGCTGGAGAGAGACCGGGGTGGAGGGACCTCTGGAGGGAGCCGCTTTCGCTTCGGGGAGAAGAGTGAAGGGAAGAGAGGGAGGAGAGGAAACAGAGAGGGAGAAGAGAGGAACAACGGTTAACAGCCAAGTTCTCCACCCAAACGTATTTCATAAAGAGAGGAAAGAGAGGGTGAGAAAAGAGGGAAAGTTAACAGTCATTAACCAAACTCACGATGTAAGTCGTAACGTCACGTGCACAAGTACAGTGAAATGCCTTTCTTGCAAACTCTAAACCCAACAATGCAGTGATCAACATCAATGTAGTACCACAAATAACACGGAGGTAGAACCAAAACAAGAAGAACGCCAGAAAGTAAGACGCTACATACAGGGTCAGTTCCAATACTAGATTTACAATGTGCAGGGACACTGGATAGATTAGCTGTTGTTGTCTCACCTGTTGTTTTAGCTACCTATCCCAATCAACACCTGCGATTACTGTATGCCTCGCTGTATGTCTCTCTCAAATGTCAATATGCCTTGTATACTGTTGTTCAGGTTAGTTATCATTGTTTTAGTTTACAATGGAGCCCCTAGTTCCACTCCTCATACCTCCGATACCTCCGTTGTCCCACCTCCCACACATGCGGTGACCTCACCCATTACAACCAGCATGTCCAGAGATACAACCTCTCTTATCATCACCCAGTGCCTGGGCTTACCTCCGCCGTACCCTCACCCCACCATACTCCTGTCTGCGCATTATGCCCTGAATATATTCTACCATGCCTAGAAATCTGCTCCTTTTATTCTTTGTCCCCAACGCTCTAGGCGACCAGTTTTGATAGCCTTTAGCCGCACCCTCATACTACTCCTCCTTTGTTCCGCGGGTGATGTGGAGGTAAACCCAGGCCCTGCATGTCCCCAGGCACCCTCATTTGTTGACTTCTGTGATCGAAAAAGTCTTGGTTTCATGCATGTCAACATCAGAAGTCTCCCTAAGTTTGTTTTACTCACTGTTTTAGCACACTCTGCCAACCCTGATGTCCTCGCCGTGTCTGAATCCTGGCTTAGGGAGGCCACCAAAAATTCTGAGATTTCCATACCCAACTATAACATTTTCCGTCAAGATAGAACTGTCAATGGGGGACGAGTTGCAGTCTACTGCAGAGATAGCCTGCAAAGTAATGTCATACTTTCCAGGTCCATACCCAAACAGTTCAAACTACTAATTTAAAAATGACTCTTTCCAGAAATAAGTCTCTCACTGTTGCCGCCTGCTACCGACCCCCCTCAGCTCCCAGCTGTGCCCTGGACACCATTTGTAAATTGATCGCCCCCCATCTAGCTTCAGAGTTTGTTCTGTTAGGTGACCTAAACTGGGATATGCTTAACACCCCGGCAGTCCTACAATCTAAGCTAGATGCCCTCAATCTCACACAAATCATCAAGGAACCCACCAGGTACAACCCTAAATCTGTAAACAAGGGCACCCTCATAGACGTTATCCTGACCAACTGGCCCTCCAAATACACCTCCGCTGTCTTCAACCAGGATCTCAGCGATCACTGCCTCATTGCCTGTATCCGCTACGGGTCCGCAGTCAAACGACCACCCCTCATCACTGTCAAACGCTCCCTAAATCACTTCTGTGAGCAGGCCTTTCTAATCAACCTGGCCCGGGTATCCTGGAAGGATATTGACCTCATCCCGTCAGTTGAGGATGCTTGGTCATTCTTTAAAAGTAACTTCCTCACCATCTTAGATAAGCATGCTCCGTTCAAAAAATGCAGAACGAAGAACAGATATAGCCCTTGGTTCACTCCAGACCTGACTGCCCTCGACCAGCACAAAAACATCCTGTGGGGGACTGCAATAGCATCGAATAGTCCCCGCAATATGCAACTGTTCGGGGGAAGTCAGGAACCAATACACGCAGTCAGTCAGGAAAGCAAAGGCCAGCTTCTTCAAGCAGAAATTTGCATCCTGTAGCTCTAACTCCAAAACTACTAGCTCTAACTCTAACTTCTGGGACACTGTAAAGTCCATGGAGAACAAGAGCACCTCCTCCCAGCTGCCCACTGCACTGAGGCTAGGTAACACGATCACCACCGATAAATCCATGATTATCGAAAACTTCAACAAGCATTTCTCAACGACTGGCCATGTCTTCCTCCTGGCTACTCCAACCTCTGCCAACAGCTCCACCCCCCCCCCCCCCCCCCCGCAGCTACTCGCCCAAGCCTCCCCAGCTTCTCCTTTACCCAAATCCAGATAGCAGATGTTCTGAAAGAGCTTCAAAACCTGGACCCGTACAAATCAGCTGGGCTTGACAATCTGGACCCTCTATTTCTGAAATTATCCGCCTCTTTTTCATATCGTCTGAGATCCCCAAGGATTCAGGGTGTCTTCCCCTGGACCCAAACTGTTACAGACCTATATCCATCCTGCCCTGCCTATCTAAGGTCTTCGAAAGCCTAGTCAACAAACAGATTCGACCATCTCGAATCCCACCGTACCTTCTCCGCTGTGCAATCTGGTTTCCGAGCCGGTCACGGGTGCACCTCAGCCACGCTCAAGGTACTAAACGATATCATAACCGCCATCGATAAAAGACAGTACTGTGCAGCCGTCTTCATCGACCTGGCCAAGGCTTTCGACTGTCAATCACCATATTCTTATCGGCAGACTCAGTAGCCTACTTTGCAGACAGAGTTCAGTGTGTCAAATCGGAGGGCATGTTGTCCGGTCCTCTGGCAGTCTCAATGGAGGTGCCACAGGATTCAATTCTCGAGCCGACTCTTTTCTCTGTATTTATCAATGATGTTGCTCTTGCTGCGGGCGATTCCCTGATCCACCTCTACGCAGACGACACCATTCTGTATACTTCTGGCCCTTCCTTGGACACTGTGCTTCTAACCTCCAGACGAGCTTCAATGCTATACAACACTCCTTCCGTGGCCTCCAACTGCTCTTAAACTCTAGTAAAACCAAATGCATGCTTTTCAACCGTTCACTGCCTGCACCCGCACGGCCGCCTAGCATCACCACCCTGGATGGTTCCGACCTAGAATATGTGGACATCTATAAGTACCTAGGTGTCTGGCTAGACTGTAAACTCTCCTTCCAGACTCATATCAAACATCTCCAATCTAAAATTCAAATCTAGAGTCGGGCTTTCTATTCTGCAACAAAGCCTCATTCACTCACGCTGCCAAACTTACCCTAGTAAAACTGACTATCCTACCGATCCTCGACTTCAGCAATGTCATCTACAAAATAGCTTCCGATGTCTTTGGTAGTAGTGTCTGTGGTAGTAGTGTCTGTGGTAGTAGTGTCTGTGGTAGTAGTGTCTGTGGTAGTAGTGTCTGTGGTAGTAGTGTCTGTGGTAGTAGTGTCTGTGGTAGTAGTGTCTGTGGTAGTAGTGTCTGTGGTAGCCGTGTCTGTGGTAGCCGTGTCTGTGGTAGCCGTGTCTGCGGTAGCCGTGTCTGCGGTAGCCGTGTCTGCGGTAGCCGTGTCTGCGGTAGCCGTGTCTGCGGTAGCCGTGTCTGCGGTAGCCGTGTCTGCGGTAGTAGTGTCTGCGGTAGTAGTGTCTGCGGTAGTAGTGTCTGCAGTAGTAGTGTCTGCGGTAGTAGTGTTTGCGGTAGTAATGACTGTGGTAGTAGTGTCTGCGGTAATAATGTCTGCGGTAATAATGTCTGTGGTAGTAATGTCTGTGGTAGTAACGCCAGTCATGTAATGCCAGTGTCCTTACTCCTGGTCACGGTGTTTCCCATGGAGCTCTTGGCAGACTGAGGGCGGCTGTGGAGACAGAGAGAGATAGACAGTGATTTATTCTCCTTCAATACTACTACTTCTCATATCACAGACAGACTAAGAGGGAGAGAGAAACTGAGACCAAAAAATAAACTCTCTACTAGAGAAAAAACTGAAACAAACAGACATAAGGAGACAGAGAGACAGAAAATGAGAGAGAAAGACAGAAAGGGGTCCAAGTAAGAGAGACGTGGCGAGAAAGAGGGAGACAGGAAGACAGAGGGGGAGAAGGATAGAAAGGGTGGAGGTTCTCACTTGAGGCTCTCCTGTGAGGAGGAGGAGGAGCGGTCTGAGGCAGGGAGGGACAGGATGCTGTCAGAACTCTTCATGTGGGACTGGAGAGCCTTCTGATAGGACGACTCTAGAGCCTGGAACAGCTGCTCTGCCTCCCGGCTGAAGTGGCCGTGGAACGTCCAGTAGCACCTGAAACAGTGAGACAGCCTGTCGTCAGCGGGGCAACGTATCAGGTTGGCGGATAAAATATCAAACGTGGAGGAAAAGTTGTTGCCGTGACAACATGCGATGTTGGTGAACTCATATTTTCAAATAGAAACATGGTTCATGCATGTCCGACATGGCGTGAGAGCGACTTACTTCCTGGCCACTGATCTGGCCTCGGAGTCTGCATCATGGACTCCTTTCTTGATGGTCTCTGTCAGAACAGCTACATTCCTGTGAGGGATCAAGAAGAGTAGGAACACCAGCTTCATTCTCCCTGCATGCAGCATGACAATACCCCCCCTCTCCACCAAAACCATCGCAACATAAAAAGCTACAGTTACGTCCCAAATACCAACACTATTCCCTATATAGTGCACCACTTATGTCCAGAGCCCTATGGCACCCTATTCCCTATATATATAGTGCACTGCTTTCGACCAGGGCCAACAGGGCTCTGGTCAAAAGTAGTGCACTATACAGGGAATAGGGTGCCATTTGGGGCGCAACGTAAATCAATGAGAAGAGGACCCGAGAGGTCCCCTGGCCTCCCGGTTAGAGATTTGGTTTCAAATCAATGATGAAGCACAGTGTGCTTTTATGGGATAGATATCCCTTCCTGGCATTGCCATGGAAACTGCTGAGATGAGGAGCCACTCACTGACAACAACGTTGTTTCATATTACCCAGACGGGCTCATCACAAACTCACTGGACAGTAGCTAGAAAAAATGTTTACAGTACAGTACATCTACAACACGGCAGTACAATATTGTGTTGTTGAGGAAGGGGGACAACTCTAAGTATGAGTCTATAGGCCTGTCTAGTAGCAGCCATTGAAACATACCTCTCTAGAGAGTTGGTCTGCCACTCCTGCAGCAAGAGGTCCAAAAACTCAAAACAGCGCCTGGAAATAGAACAAGAAGACTGTCAGGGAACACAAACAGACGCTCAGCTGGCGTGCGATCAGGGATAAGTCTTTCTGAGGCTATTTCTTTGTTTTTTGTTTACCTTCTTACGGCCACAGATTTCGACTGGCAGCTGCTGGTCACGATAGGAATGAGACGAGGGTAGTGTGTATGCTGGAAGACAGAGAGAGGACAGAAATATAGTCATCGTCATGTCGCAGGTCCAGTGTACACTCCTTACGTTACTAGCTGTTCTAGGATAGAAGTGTGAGGAACACACGAGGCATCTTTGGAGAACAAATCGCAATAACCACCAACAACGAATGCCCACATGGGAATGCGGTGGAATGTCATTTGCAGCCATTCGGGAAGGAGAAATGTGTTCGCGTTCCAAACAAAAAAAGGCTAGCCCCATGACCATCTTGTCTGACTGACACTCAACTCAACTGAACCCCCCCCCCCGCCCCAGCTCAATTCAAAATGTAAATAACTTTATTGTTCACTCACCCTGATGATGAGTCGTATGACAGCGATGCCGGATGTGGCCATGACCTTGGCCGAGTTAGAGACCAGGGTTAGGAGAGTGGGCATGATGGACTCTGCACAGTGGTCAAACCTGTTCCCCAGGATGTAGGACAGGTGGCTGCAGGATAGAGGGACAATACGTACACAAGTTATTATGATATCAATACTATCTTATTTTATACTGATGGGGCTGTACAATGAAGAGTGTAGGGGGGGGGGTATTCTTAAAATTCTTTGTAGTTTAAATTTTTGTTTTTAAATTGCATTGATATTGTATAACGTAATCATAGAATGGCTTTGGTGACATTAAATAAAGCTGGTTTGCTTTTGAATTGATACCGTGAGTAAGAGAACAGGACGAGAGGTCTCCTTACCCCAGAGTGATACAAGCCTCTCTGACCACCTGAGAGCGCAGGTCTTTAGAGGACATCTTGAGGGCTGCCTCTGTGAGACGCAGCTGCTGGGAGAAACCGTCAAACTCCACCGCTCCCGCCAGGAGCAGAGAACGCATCTTCTTCAACTGGAGAAGAAGGAGACGCAGCGAAAACCAGCAAGCCGTCAATCGACGTCACACTTCCAATCAAATGATAGACGTGACTGCTTAATAGAAACAGCCACCTAATAGTCACTGGCTACAATCCAAAAATCCACACTTGGAATGCCTGGCCAATACATGGCGTCAAGTGGTACGCTAGCGTGGATACTGGAAGGCAGCCAGTGTGATGAAGTCATCTGGAGGCGAGGGACGATTGGTTGGACATCTCTTACCGCAGTGACTCTGTGCTCCCAGTCTCGTTTGTCGTCAGCCAGCACCTCTCTGATCTTGGTCATGGCGTCCTCCATTTCCCTGTTAGAGAAAAGCTGAGAGGAGGAGAGAAGAAGAATCACTTAGCAGAAGCACATTCCTAATGGGTTTAATATACGACGTGTAACATAGGACCAGTTTCACGTGCCCAAGTGAGAATAGCGCAGAATGATTTTGCTATTGTGATTAAAGTAAACACGTACTTCCATAGTGGACACTTCCTCGAAGGCACGGATGAAGTCCTCCTCATCCACAGCCCCTGCAGCAGCCGCACTAGGACCATCTCTCCCTGATACAAGCAGAGGAATACCGGGTCGAATTGTTAACTTTACCAGGAAGCTATTCTAGTAGGCTATTATTCACACAAATGTTAAACACTTCCTCAAAGGCACGGATGAAGTCCTCCTCATCCACAGCCCCTGCAGCAGCCGCACTAGGACCATCTCTCCCTGATACAAGCAGAGGAATACCGGGTCGAATTGTTAACTTTACCAGGAAGGTATTCTAGTAGGCTATTATTCACACAAATGTTAAACACTTCCTCAAAGGCACGGATGAAGTCCTCCTCATCCACAGCCCCTGCAGCAGCCGCACTAGGACCATCTCTCCCTGATACAAGCAGAGGAACACCGGGTTGAATTGTTAACTTTACCAGGAAGCTATTCTAGTAGGCTATTATTCACACAAATGTTAAACTTGGATTGGCTGCAGCCTTATGGAGTTCATGCCGGGTATATCACGCTCAATGCTCATTATCCCATGTTTCTCTCTGCGTTCTGATTCCATTACATCATCCTCACCATCTGCACTGTTCCAAGGGTACAGATAGACACTAGACAGCTCCAGTCTCTATAACCCAGTGACTGGGTTATAGAGACACTATCTCTGTTATAGACAGCTCCACAGTGACTGGGTTATAGACACTATCTCTGTTATAGACAGCTCCACAGTGACTTGGTAGTAGAGACACTATCTCTGTTATAGACTGCTCCACAGTGACTTGGTTGTAGAGACACTATCTCTGTTATAGACAGCTCCACAGTGACTGGGTTGTAGAGACACTATCTCTGTTATAGACAGCTCCACAGTGACTGGGTTATAGATACTATCTCTGTTATAGACAGCTCCACAGCTCCACAGTGACTTGGTTGTAGAGACACTATCTCTGTTATAGACAGCTCCACAGTGACTGGGTTGTAGAGACACTATCTCTGTTATAGACAGCTCCACGGTGACTGGGTTATAGACACGATCCAGTGTCTAGCTCCACAGTGAATTATCTTCCATACAAATCCTGGACAGAGGTCATTATTCAAGGCTCTACGCTGACCTTTTTTACAAAAAGTTGAAAAATGTTTGCGCACACAAACAAATTTAGGAGCACAATGAAAAGTATTTGAGATATTAAAGCTAGAATCATTCATTTTTCGAGGCACACTGGTGCTCCTAAATGAAAATTCCATGTGCATACGTGAGTAAAATGGTTGCAATGCAGAGCCCTGTTATTACCCGTTGCCAAATAAAGGCTTATCTCGATAATCTAGTCATCATAATGTCTAAAAAACAGAAACAACGCACGCACACAGACAAGGATTCTCGAGGAAGCAAATGAAAGGAATACTGTGGTAGGTGAAAGAACAAATCACATTTGACAGTGTTAAAATACACATGGCTCGACGTAACATCACTTATACTGCTGGCATACTGCTGGTTCTGCTGGTGCGAACCGGAAGGGGCGTCTCACCTGTTGATTTGGTGCTGGAAGCAGAGCTGGGCCTACGGAACGACCCCATGCTCACTGCCTTCTTCCCTGACGAGGGGCCCTTAGAAGAGGAGGACCGCCCCCCGTCCACCGAATCATCATCATCATAGTTCTTATCTGGGAGGGAAGGCAAAACAGAGGATTCAAGTTATTTACAGTCCGGCCCAATTTGAATGCTGACTGTACTAAAAAAACTAAGAACGTTTTATATCAGCACCATGTGCTCAATCCCATCCTCTCCTACAACAACACAGAAGCCTGCATAACCTTTTGGCATTTACACACACACACATTGTGGGGAGGGGTCATCAGAGTTCATTATGTAGGCGATTGTCTCGGCCTGATTCCTGTAACCGGTGGTTGCGCCCTCGTGCTGTGGAAGTGAAGTGACTACCCCCCCCCCCCCCAAACGGTAGTGTACTGAACACGTCAGTCCCGGTCAGTCGGCCCGGAGGGAGCAGAGTAATCTGCCGGACCAGCGATCAATGAAACACAACCCTGTGCATTATTCAGAGGTCCACACAACACAGGGGCAGCACACCAACACATCACATCAGTTATGTGCCATCTACCTCACATTGTTTCTCTCCCCCATTGCAATATTAAAACGAGGCACGCTGTCAATATCACAACAAGGCGAGTGTCGAATAAATCAGCCTCATATAAAATCATATAAAACCCAGCGCTGAGCATACCGCTGTCATCAACACCAGCTGTGATGAGCGTAGCTCATAAATTCCAGACGTTGTTACCGATAGCCTTCAGATTGTCTGAACCTTCAGTCTTTATAGTGCATACTGTGTACCCAGCTGTCCTCTCCGGTCTGTCACTCCTCAGCTGAAAATGTCTGTCTCCCCAATCTTCATCTTAGTGACAGGTGACTCCCTCCCACACTTTTGACCTGACCCACATTCCTCCACGGCGCTCATTAATATTAATACAATGGGCCTCTCCCCTCCTCTACCCCCACCCCCCACCACGTGTCAAGAAGAAAGAGAAGCAGAGCTTACAGGCACAGATCTTCCTGCAGACGAGCTTCCTCAGCATGTCGACAGACAGTCCACTCCAGACCCCCTCCTCTCATAGTCTCCGGTCTCCACAGGTCTACCAGCTAGCTCCCTCGCTGCAGGCAGCTAGCAGTACCAGCTACACTCTCCCTTCCCTGGTGCGTGAGCACCCGTGGCTCAGGCTATGGCTGCCCTCCTGATGCACAGTTCACACTCTCTCCCAGTAACACACAAGCGCTTGATGTGCTGTGATGCTAGGTGCCCCTCCCTACTGAGCGCAGTGAGCCGGCCCGTGGAGCAGGGACGACAGAGAAAGCAGATGGACAGCTCCACCTCCCACAGTGGGGAGAGGAGGCAAGGGCACACCCTCTCTATCACCATGATATGACACCCAGCCTAGGAGTGGGAGGAGCCAGACAGAAAGTGTTGAGCGGTGAATTCAATCTTAACAGGTCAGTGAGCCTAGCGCCATCACTGGTGAGTGATGAGAGAGACATGAGGGAATATCATATAAAAAGGACCTTAGTTGGTGGGTGTGGCCATGGAAGTGGTCAATGGTACAGTCACAGTCCAAAAACTTCAAAAGCTGTTTTAAAGCAAATTTCCTGGAATTATTTTGTCATGGCTTATGCTATCTGAGTGACTCAAACGTTTTAACAAAATCAATGAGGGCCCCATGCCAAGACAAAAATTCTCAATTTTAAAAATTTCCCCTGACTCTCTAGCTTTTATTTAGGTGATTGTTAGTTTTACTTCCTTTAAGTTTACACTGAAAATGTTACATCCGAGCACTTAGGCGCCACGCCACGCCCAATACTTTTCTATGCAGAAAAACCCTGGCCTCTGTGTGAGCAAGGGCAGTACAACTGGTCTGAATACAAAACATCCTGTCTCGTTAAAGAACATAGACAACAGTGTTTGGAAAGACAATTTTAGACACATAACCTATGGTTCCAGGTCAATATGCATGAGTGGATCCTAAAAGAATTCAACAAAATCAGCAATGAATCATAAGCACATGAGACCTACTTTATAATGCAGTAATTTCACGCATACCAGACGCTCACTAATTCATCCCCTAGATGGCAGTGCCCCCTGATAAATGCACCAGTTGTTTGAGAAGAGAGCAACGGGACAGCTTCAACCTGAAAGTGATACTGTGGTATTCAACCTACAGTGCCTCTGAGGAAAAGGCTCCATTATTCTCCACGGTACCGGAGGACACCGGCTATCAACACACAGCTAGCTCTTCCTCTTCACCATCCGATACCTTGAACACAAACCAGCCATTCTCTCACACAGAGACTTCCTCACCGGGGAGCTACTCAAGCACCGGACAACACAGGAGCAGCACAATTCAACAGCCCCATTCGTTTCAAGCATGAACGCAATTTCTGCAAGGAAACGCACACATCTCAGGAGTCATTTCTCACAATCAACGAGACAAATAGGAGTGAAAAGAAGCCAGCATCAAAACAATCCATCCAGTGTGGCCTGAATGAATGAATGTTGAATAGGCCTACATGTGCACATAACCCATCCCATGCATCCCATCTCCTCACTCTGGTTAGATCTCCATAATAATTATGAAAGAATAACTATGTAAATTAACATAAAAAAAATAAAACAAATGTATCAAAGTTAGTGTGGAAGAGGTGAACAAATAGTTTCTGGCCAGTAACTTTAATAATGAGAAACCACCTGGTATTGACAATTTAGATGGAAAGCTACTGAGGATAGTGGCAGAGTATGTTGCAGCTCCTATTTCTCATATCTTCAATCTGCTTGGAGAAACATTCTTTCCCTCAGACATGGAAGGAAGCTAAAGTCATTCTGCTTCCCAAGAACAGTAAACCATCGTGATCAATTTCAGTGCAGCCTTTGATATTATTGACCATAATCTGTTAGCGGAAAAATGTATATGTTATGGCTTTACACCCTCTGCTTTTGAGCAAGTATATGGCAATCTAATAGAAATCAGTTTTTTCCCTCAATGGAAGCATCTCTAATCTAATGCATGTAAACTGTGGAATTCCGCAAGGGAGCTGTCTTGGCCCGTTACTGTTTTCTATTTTTACTAATGATTAATCACTTAAACAAGCTAGTGAAAACAAAGAGTTGAAGTTAGTTTCAGAATGGGTGGCCAACAAATAAATTAGTTCTGAATATATCTAAGAGCATAGTATTTCAGTACAAATCATTCCTTAAGCTCTAGATCAGGGGTCTCCACACCTTTTCTAATATGAGAGCTACTTTTAAAAAATGAAACATGTCACGAGCTACACATTTTGTCTAGCTTTCAAATAGGAACATTCTTCAATTTTCCTCTCCCTTGCAACTCTTCCCCGTTCCATACTGTACAAGAGAAAGTACCGCACTGTTTTCTGTCAATATACCTGGTAAAATAATGGTTAATAAACCACTTAAGGGGGGGGGGGCTCTATAAAATGTGATTTTTTAATTTGTATTCTCCCTGGGTTTTAGATTTTCTTTTGTTTTTCACTCTCAAAAATCAAATTGTTCATAGAGAAACAACGGAATTAGATGTTCTGAGCCGGAATGTCATTGGTTAAATCACTTTTTTTTTTAGGTCTGGAAGAAAACAAACAAATATTTTTTGGGGTGCAATTCCCTTTAATTGTGCATCTGGCCCTTTAATTCGAGTGACGAATGTGCCGGTCCAGTGACAATTCTGCACTCCTGCTTCTCATTTCATGGAAAAGTTTGAAAATAACAAATAATATGATACAAAGGATATAATTCTGCCAGGTAAGCCTACTTTGTATATAACATTTAATTGAGATGGTTTTGGGGAAAGTATTTCTGTCAACCCACAAGACGGTCATCACATCAACTGGCTACACACAAAGTGATAGACAAACATGCGCAACACCCAGACAGTTGGGCAATATTGCTGGAAATGAATTGGCGGACATTGTGTTAGGTTTGGCTTTTTAAGCCAATAGTGGCTAACCAGGGGTGGGATAACTGTCAATGTTGAGTTGATTAAACAGTAGCTGTGAGCTTGCGGTGTCTGATACTTGTGAGATTTGTTTATGACAGTTTGCAGCAGAACACGTGAAAATTGCATGTACTTTCAGAATTGTTTGGCGAGCTACTGATAAGTGGCCTGCAAGCGACTGGTAGCTGGCGATCAATCTGTTGGAGACCCCTGCTGTAAACCTAAGCTGGATCTGGTTATGAAAGATGTGGTTATAGAACAAGTTGAGGAAACTAAACTTCTTGGTGTCACCTTAAGACTGTAAACTGTCAGGACTAGGTTACCACAACTGATCAAACAAGTCCTACAGGCTCAATTTGATGGTATCTTGACTTCTGCCCGGTAATATGGTCAGGTGCCGCGAAGAAAGACATACTAAAGCTACAGCTTTCTTGTCCTGCAATGTTCCAAGAGCGCTAAGGTCAACAGCATGTTGACGTTTCCTGGCTCAAAGTGGGGAAGAAAATTGTCACTTCTCATTTTTGTTACTCCCAAACTGTCTCTTCAATCAGCTAACGCACAGCTCTGACAGACATTCATAGTCCACAAGACAAGCAACTAAAAGTATCTTCTTATTCCCTAAAGCCCAAAATGAATTCAAGGCAATGCACCCTAAAATATAGAGCCATGATACTTGTAGCGTGGAACTCCCTGCCATCTCAAATCACTCAAACAAGCAGCAAAAGTAGCTTCAAAAAACAAATAAAACAGCACTCCACGGCACCTCTGACCTTAAATAGCTGTAGCATCTCCCTCGCAAGCACATTTGGTGTTTGGGTCCAAGTTAGAGCTAGGATGTGCCCTTGGTCTCAAGATAACAGCGCATGCTCAGAGAAAGCATTTGTAAAAGCAAAGCCTCAGTAGAGTAAGAATGCACTGCTCCAAATGACATGATAGTCTGGTCAGCTTACAGACGTTAGTCAGTAGAGTTTTATGAGAGTGAATTCTTATCGTGTGTGGATCCTACTGGGTGTGAGTGAAAATGGACATGCAAAACAAGTTGATGAGAACAGGAGGAAACTCCATATCAAGGGGACTTTGATGAATAAGTCCAAAGGCCACGCACTAAACCTTAGCTAAGCCTTTACGGGTGGTAGACTAACACGGCAAATGTTGGGTTTAGCTCATTTCTATGCACCTGACAAGGCGAAGGAGGTAGATGAAGCCCATCTGATGATGACGACGACTCTGTTCCAATTTATTGAACGGACTGGAGTGATGGATCTCTAAGAGTTGGCTAAAGTGCGTCGCTACAGTGAAGGATTCCCTTGAGACTTTAGCTGGAGAAAACTCCACCTGTAGCTCATTTAAGAGCTGAACGACACAGTTGCTGGGGTGAAAAACTGTGGTCGAAGCCCTTGGCTGGAGGAATTGTCGCATTTCCATTGTCGTTTTCGGGTGCACTTGCATTCAGGAGAATCTAGGAATCACATTATTGTTATGAATAGTATTGACTTCAAAAGGGAGAACCAAGGACACGGGTGGCTCCTAATGTGAGATTCTCACTAGTGTTTGCAGAACATCTGGTTCTGAGACATTAGGATCAGGGAGGAGGGCTACCCACAGAGCACCCACAGAGCACAGTGGGCACTTTAATTGACTATCTGCTGGCAACAAGGAAGTGATGAGGAAGTAGACAGGAAGTAACACTCAGTCATCCTCTCTTTCTTCTGACCAAAACATGTGTCCAAGTTATCCAAAGGGGAGGAATATGAGTTCAAATGAACCAAGCCTAATTTGCCTTGTATCTAACATCATCTTAGTACAATGTCAAACACAGTAACATAAATAGCCCAAACTATTTCCTTTATAAGAAATGAAAGAAAGATACATCCTGTATGAAATCTCCTGCAGTTCTCAACAACATTGCTTCCTTTCATTTACCTACGGAGGCCACCTGTAAACACCATATTCATAACATAGGCTAATAATCCCAACGCAAACACGACTATAGCTCATCTACCTATACAGTAGCTATAAAGGGCCTTTGTAGAGAGGAAAGAGATCCATACCTTCTCCTGTGGTCATAGCAGGGCTGTTGATTCCACACACTAAACAGAGCTAAGTAACAGTGAGCAACAAGGACAAACACTGCCGTAGGTCTGTCTCTTCTCTATTGTGTCTACCTACCGTACTCCGGGCTACTCCTTCCCCTCCCCTCTAGCTAGGTCTTGTGACTGCACGGATGGCAAAATGACACCACTCTCTCCTCCAAAATAAGAGCCTGCAGCAGAGTCCCTGGTGTTGCTCCCTCTTCCTAGGCTAATCCTCTCTGTCTCTCCCTTTCCCGTCACCAGCCCAACAGCCCAGATACAAATACAGTATTAGGGCTATGCCGTTAAAAAAAAAAGAAGAAAACGAGTGTTTCTCATTGGACAAATTCAGATGTAATACCTCCCTGTTTCAATCGGGTTGGTACCAAATGAATAGGACATAGGATTCCTGGGCAGAGAGAGAGAAGTTCTTTCCACTTGCTTGGACAGTTGACATTCATGAGCTGTCAGCTGCACAGGAGAGGGAGCCCTTTGATGTATCTGGTGTGGTAGAGGCAAGGCCAAGGCATTGCCTTTATGCCTGGTTAACCTTCGAGCCGCACGGGGTGGGGGGGGACTGTGTTAACAGCAAAGGGTTTTCCCCTTTCTTTGGCCCACTAGGTGAATAGAAAACTTCAATGAGATGTCGGGCAATGACGTCATTGAGGCATTACCATAAACGAACTAGCATGACACCTTGCTTTGGCCAATTTGCTCAGGTTTGATATGAAGTCGTTCAGCCTACTAAATGAAAGCAGAGATTACAGCAGCTCCAGTCTAATCTCTACAGGGTGAACTCTTGTGATGAAAGTGAAGCTTCGCGACCACAGCAATTACACCCTTTTTGTCCCAGACTTAACAGGAGACGAGGAGAGGAAAATGAGACGGCCGCAGCAACAAAGATACACAGCTCCGATATCAGTCGGACCTGCTTCAATACTGCTGCGTCAGGGTAAGGCCCTACTCCGTGTGCAGAATACCAAGAACATGTCCAATAGAGAGCAGCTGAAAGGAGAATCTGACCCCCTGCCTGCAGCCCTGCATTGCTGCAGAGAGACCGCTCAATGCATACTAACTGTTCTCTTCTGAAAGAGCATGGACACAGAACTGGTTTCTCTGTTGTTGGTTTTCTGTCCAGCTCTAAGTGGTCTGAGCCCAGGTTCTGTATCTACAAAGCGCCTCAGAGTAGGAGTGCTGACCTAGGATCAGGTCCCCACCTGTACATACATCTCATCTTGATTTGACCAGTTTCACACAGCAGGAAAATAACCCTGCAGCAACAGGAAATGTTAATTACTATGTGCATTATAATTAATAGAAATGTTTGTAGGTGTTGATCGATTTTTCTGTTAGGGCAAATGACAAACTTTAGAAGCATTTTTAAACTTCAAATACACTATAAGTTGCATTTCATGCTGGGCAGGAAAATTCTCTGCAAGAACAGTGATCCAATGAAGATAGCAGCTGTATAAAATTTGATGCATTGTGATCTAAAAGCCAAAACTGATCCTAGATCAGCAATAATGCTCAGATGCTTTATTGATATGGGCCCAGATTGGATATGAGATCCCCATTACTCCCTAAGCATAGTCATAATCCCAGGGCACTGCTTGCACTACACTCGAACGTTTCAATACAACAAAGCTCAATGGAAAGGGATGAATATCTCCATGTGTTGTTGGACAGAAGGAAAGTACAACAGTGGGAGCAAAGGAAGTACTGTGCTTACCTGAGACAGGGGACAGGATCATGTTCCCCGATCTTTGAACTTCATCAAATTTACTGAAAATGACATTCAACCTGGAAAGACAAAAGACAGTATATTGTTTTAAAGGCATCACCATACAATTATGAGGAGGCGCAAGCCTAAAAGCAGACAGTCGGGCTCCCTGGAGATACCAGAGAACTGGGTCATGGTGATTGCACTTCAACAGAAAGCCTTGGTATCAGAAACACAACAGAGAATGAAGGTACCGTGACTGTGGCAGTCCCTTTTTCCCCAGGTCCATCCGCACCCGCTCCCCGACGTGTCTGTAGATTTCAACAAGACAGTTCATGGCCCCGTCTCGCACCTGTGTGTCAGGAAATAAAACAGAGCAGATTAACACGGCTTCACTCATCTGTCCGCCCACTAACCGCTCGACATAATCATTTGTCTGGATTGAACATAAAATGAGATCCTCTCTTATTGACCGTAATAGTCCATTTAGTTGTGGATATGACAATGATAAAAGATGGCTGGCACTATATCAGTACAGGAAGAGAGGTCCATGGACACAGCTTCCGGTACCCGACAGGAAGTGGGAAATGCTGTTGAAGTGCGTGATGACAGGAGAAAGAGCAAAGCCTTTTTGAAAAAGTCTACAAAACAGGCTAATTGCAAGGAATAAACAGACAAGAGATATCAGGAAAGTACTGAAGTCTGACGAGTTCACATGGGATCTGTAACACTGTTGGTCAACCACCAGAGTTCTAAAACACCAATAATGCTGGTGTCAAAGTCAAATCCATTTTAACACCACAATGTATACTGAACAAATATATAAACGCAACATATAAAGTGTTGGTCCCATGTTTCATGAGCTGACATAAAATATCCCAGATTTTTTCCACATGCACAAAAAGCATATCTCTCTCAAATTGTGTGCACAAATTTGTTTACAGCCCTGTTAATAAAAGGCCAGTCTAAAATGTTCACTTTTGTCACACAACACAATGCCACAGATGTCTCAAATTTTTAGGGAGCATGCAATTGGCAAGCTGACTTCAGGAATGTCCACCAAAGCTGTTGCCAGAGCATTAAATGTGAATTTCTCTACCATAAGCCACCTCGAATATAATTTTAGAGAACTTGGCAGTACGTCCAACCGGCCTCACAACCGCAGACCACGTGTGACCAAACCAGCCCAGGACCTCCACATCCGGCTTCTTCACCTGCGGGATCGTCTGAGACCAGCCGCTCGGACAGCTGATGAAACTGGGGAGTATTTGTCTGTAATAAAGCTGTTTTGTGGGGAAAAACTCATTCTGATTGCCCGGGCCTGGCTCCCAAGTGGGTGGGCCTATTGCCTTCAGGCCCACCCATTGGCTGAACCCCTGCTCAGTCATGTGAAATCCATAGATTGAGGCCAAATTAACTTATATAAATTGACTGGTTTCCTTATATGAACTGTAACTCAGTAAAATCGTTAAAATTGTTGCGGTTATATTTTTGTTCAGTATAGTTTAATAGCCTAAAATAATGTAACTATACCTGGCTTGTAGGGTCTCCTAAAAGATTACATATGTGGGGGACAATTTTGCTGAGGGTCAAGCCTTGAGCTCCATATCTGTAAGGAAAATATAAAATAATAATAATAATTAAATCACGCAAAGAATGTGTAAGACAAAACAGATTAAATAGTACGTTTAAACCATTACTGGCTATTATGAACTTACACATTTAACGTGGCGATAAGGCAAATGCAGACACTCTCCCGGGTCCTGTTGTTCTTGTGTTTGAATCCTCCTAACATTCGGTCCCATACATACTGCAAATAAATACATTTATTGTAGTCTGTTTTTTATTATTATAATGAAACGGTTTATTTTCTATACTAACACATAGGTGAGTCTACGGTACGTGCTGACATTACCTGTGGGTTAGCAGCTTGGTCCATGATCTTTAGCAGAAGAGCTTGGTCCTGGTCTCGGACTTGGTCCTTTGAGTCGCCTAGCCGATCTATCAAACTCGGCAAAACTAACGGGAGGGAGGGAGAAGGCAAGGACAAAATATGAATTGTGTGACAACAACTCAAGGTGACGAGAACTCGAGAAAACTATGAATCATAAAGATGTGTTGTAATGCATACAATGCATACAGTTGCCAGGGATAGCTTACCAGTTCCAATCTGTGTCCTAAACCGTTCCTGTAGTCTTGTTACCAAAGCTGTCAGTATGTCCATTCCCAACAAAGCCACCTAAGAATGAAGATCAAAATATTAAAAAATGTAATACTTACATTTTTATCTAAATAACATAGGCTATTCAACAAAAGCATAAATGTTAGACATTTTGAGAGAGAAGAATGCATAACATTAAAAAAAGAATCCTTTGAAATACAAGCTCCATTGCAAAGGATTGTGGGTAATGTGATAAATCTTGTTTTGTTCCCTTTATAAAAAGCAAAGGAAGCCCTCAAACACATATAATATATATATATATATTGTAACAACCTACTGATGATGCTGTAGGACTACAGTAGAAAATAAAATACTAACCATGTCGGAAACCACTGAGATTTGATTAGGTCTTGGCTGGCACTAAGGAAGGCATTTTCCATTGGGGTGGCAAAGGACACTCAATGAACGTGTAGTGAGAGCATCCCTGCTAACGCCATAATCAACTCGGTTGCATCACCTGAGCTTCTTGCTTGGGCTATGGTGCAATTTTTACAACCCCAGGGTTTATATTTGTAGAAAGAGAACAATTTCTCAACAGTTTCCTGCTGTCTGAAGTTCCCTAGTAGATAAGTTCACTTCGCACATACAACATTATTGCTGGTTGTAAAATGCAAATTCATAATGGCTGCTTATCATAAAATGTGTCTGTGTAAATAGCATTAATTGCTGAAGACTATTCAGAAGTGACAGAATACAAAAACACACCATTTCAGAACAGGTTGTATGTCAACAGCTGTGTAGAGCTGTGAGCCTGCTGCAGTGCCCCCTCCCTCTGAAAGTCCTGCAGTGTTTGACTAGGCCTGCCTTTCCTTCTTCATTCCCATCTGATGCTAAAACAAAAACACAGCACTTCTGGTGCTGATAATAAAAACTAACTGGTCTTTACAAGTAGGGCAATGACAGAAGCTAGAGAATATCAACTAAATCCTGATCATTCTTCACGTAGGGGTTTAGCCTATTCATTGATTCCTAGCCATTCATATGTGGCATTCTCCCTCTACTTGTGGGGGCCAGCCCAGGTAGATAATACCCAGTTTGCCCTGATGTCTATCTGGGGTAGCCTAATGATAGTTTGTAAAATAAGCTCACCACTATCGCCGTGGGAGTCCATGTCCCCATTACTCTACTGTTCTCTCGGAGCAATCACTCTGATTGGAGGGGACACCGTTTCTAGAGCAGCACAGGGTGCAGCATTTTGATTCGCTGCGAGAGAGGTAAGCTGTTTTCTATGCGTGTGAGTGCGCGCGCGTGTGTGTGTGTGTGTGTGTGTGGCAGCAGAGTTGTTGCCATGGCTTCTCCCTTCATCACACACAGAGTTCAGAGGTCATCTCCAGCCTGAAAGCACAGACAAATCAAAGCAGCGAACCCCATGCTTGAGCTCAGTCAATAGATTACTTAACATCAGAGCTGGACAAAAACAAGCTGTGATACTGTCGATAGTGTCCCGCTCCGCCACCTCAATGGAAGAAGCCGTTAGAGACCACTGACAGTCCGGCTGGACATTTGTGGAGTTGGAATAGCTGTCATAAACAGTCTGGGGAATTGTATCAGCTAGGATAATAGCCTAAAGCTTGGGGAGGGGGCAGAAATGGTCTTCTCTGCTGAAAACATTAGTCCCATATTATACTATGGCCTTTCAGCAGTACAGTGATTGTGTAGTTAGCCAGTGTTCGCAGGACAAATGTCCCTAGGGGAACACCGTCTCGAGTGGATAAAGATCCAGCACAAAGGATTCAGGCCACCAAAACAGATAACTGTCCCCTTGGTGAAGAATGAATTCCTTACTGCTCAGCCTTCATCTTGTGAAGACCTAATAGTGAAAGAATGGGTGGGTGATGTAATGTTTTGGGGTGCTGGACATGTAGGCTAGCTAGGCTTAGGCTACATCTGATGTATCACAATCACACATTTTCTAGGACTGGCAAGGTGAGATCTACTCTTGTGGGATCTGGGGGGTCAAGGAGACCTTCAAATTAACAGAGTACTAGGATACACAGGGATCACAGACAGCAAAGGGTTTAGAGTCCATCCACCTCATTCTGCCCGGTTCTTTATGACAACCAGCTATTAAAAGCCCCATGCTAGTGAGCGGCCATCAACGGTCGTCAGGATCTAACCCACTGGTCATTTACAAAATAGCTTCCCAACACTCTACTCAGCAAACTGGATGCAGTCTATCACAGTGCCATCCGTTTTGTCACCAAAGCCCCCTATACCACCCACCACTGCGGCCTGTATGTTCTCGTCGGCTGGCCCTCGCTACATATTCATCACCAGACCCACTGGCTCCAGGTCATCTCTAAGCCTATGCTAGGTAAAGCTCCACCTTATCTCAGCTCACTGGTCACGATAACAACACCCACCCGTAGCACGCGCTCCAGCAGGTATATCTCACTGGTCATCCCCAAAGCCAACATCTACTTTGGCCACCTTTCCTTCCAGTTCTCTGCTGCCAATGACTGGAACGAATTGCAAAAATCTATACATTTGGAAACTTATATTTCACTCTAACTTTAAACATCAGCTATCTGAGCAGCTAACCAATCGCTGCAGCTGTACATAGCCCATCCAATCTACCTACCTCATCCCTATATTGATTTTTTTTAAAAAAAATTATTTACTTTTCTTGCTCTTTTGCACACCAGTATTTCTATTTGCACATAACCATCTGCATATCTATGACTCCAGTGTTAATTTGCTAAATTTAAATTACTTTGCTACTATGGCCTATTTATTGCCTTACCTCCTCACGCCATTTGCACACACTGTACATAGACATATTTTTTTCTATTGTGTTATTGACTGTACGTTTGTTTATCCCATGTGTAACTCTGTTTTGTTGTTTGTGTCGCACTGCTTTGCTTTATCTTGGCCAGGTCGCAGTTGTAAATGAGAACTTGTTCTCAACTGGCCTACCTGGTTAAATAAAGGTGAATTAAATACAAATGAAAAATACTGGTCAGCTCATTACTGCAGTACACATGAAGAAGGCCTATAAAGCAATTCACCTAATAGTGTGCACAACAAGCCTTTGTGTGAAGTTTGAAGCCAAAGGGCCTGTAGGTTATGTTCTCCCCCCAGGTGACAGTCTCACACACCCTTGCTAAATTATGTCCCAGTGAATGACAGATTCTTTCCTACACTTGTGTTACACCCGTCACTTTCACCTTGTGATTATTGCGCAGAGTTTTTGGCTGCCCGTGACAGTGCCATCCCATGGTATCCCATACCTTGAAATTGCTGGAGTTGACCCAGTTGGTAGCGACACCATCCACCATTCTGTCCAGCATGGTCTGGTCCTGCTCCAGGTCCTGGGACTTGTCCTTGTCCAGGATGGAGTCTATGATGTCTTGGCCCACCTGTAGTCTCCGACCCAGGTCCTTCTGCATAACCTGCTCCATACAGTACTCCATATTCCACTCCATAGTGGTCTCACCAAAGGAATAACACCACAATATCACGATACAAGGAAAAATGTATAGGCCTAGTCTGCTCACAGAGAAGATCTCAACTGTAGTGTAGGCCTATATCCCAGATATATTACACACTTTCCTATATCCCAGAAAGTGTGTAATGTTTATCCCAAAAGGTTGACCCTTTATTTCAAGGGTATGCTGTGGAGATGAAATCACGGGGAAGGCGAGAATGCAGAGGTAACAGCAGTCCAGTCAGGAACTGTCCAGGGGTTTTAGGTCACAGATCAAACTACAAATATGATCAGTCGTGGACAAGAGGACTGAGGATGAAGAAGAGGATTGCTGAAATGATTGTACTTCATTCTTCAGTAACTCTTCACTTTCCTGTAGACCTAAAAATAGAAAGGAGATACAGAACTATTATAACAAGTACTCTAAACAATAGGCCTCATTGTAACACAAACTAAGCAACACAGTGTAATTACAGTCAGGGTAACAATGAGTAACTAGTTAATAACAATAGTATTTAGGTGGACTACTGAACTGAGAATTACACACTAACGTTACACAGCAATAAAGCCTCGTGTTTATTGAAGCATTGATACACAATTTACTTAGTTAACTTTAGTTACCTAGCTAGTTAGCTAGCTACTGCACACGTTGTAAAAGTTGTTAGCTGGTGTTATTGGTTTAGTCAAGCTAGCTGGCTAGTTTAGTAAATTAGATAGCTAGCTAGATAGCTTTTGTGCTAAACAAAACGGATAGCTAGCCAACTTGAAATATGACGAATTATTTGCTATACAGACAAATAACTATCGAGCTAGTGAAAACATTCCTGTTAAACAGTTAGCTAGCTAACGTTAGATTAAATGCAGCTAACGTTAGAAACCAACACTGAGTCAAGGAGAGCAAACGTAGCTGACGTTAACTAGCTGAACTAGATGAAGCTAACTAGCTAGCACGCCAATCTGGTTCACTGTCTCCTCCAGCTAGACAGCTTCCGTTGGCTAACTGTCTCTAGCAGCTACCAGCAAACACTGAAATGATGCTAACAAATTAAACAATGATCGTCACTAATTCATCAAGGGATTATTAACTAGCAAGTTTGCCAATTACCAATCATCTGCATCCAGCCGCTCGTCTCAGTTCAGAATCGTTCAGGAAAAAAAATCAAGAGCCAGGACACTGGACTTCCAGCGGTACTACTAGTAAGATTGCAGACGACGAACCCGCACGTACTGTATGCGTGGAGCCAAGTACAGTACTCACAGAAAACGTCATGTAGCCTGCTAGCTAGCTCGATCCAATGTGTGATGATATCATCTAGCTAGCAACAGTTACTTAAAAAATATATTCTGCTAGCTACGTTAGCTATTTGGTTTACAGTAATAGTTCCCAATGAACGTCATACATTTGTCGCTTGCTTGCAAGCCAACAGTGCCCTCTGCTGTCTATTACCCGAAAGCTCACTCTCACTTTCAAATATTTTATTGCAAAGCAGTAAACACTGACAATTAAGAGTTTGTACAGTGTGTTGTTTGTGTTGTTTTGCATCTCAAATAGTTTGTCTTATTTTATAATAAAACATGTAATAATAAAACACTGTGTGTAAATAACCCTATTTCACTTTGTAGAACTAGCCTAGAATTTTAAAACAGCGCAGGTGTCAAACGCAGCTATTATGGGGCGACCTTATCTTAGAACTTGGTCATCCTTTTTAAAATAATGTGACCATAACCTGTTTGTCAGTAGAACCTCGAAATAATATTATAGCAACCCTCAAATATTCCTTTTTCCACATGATTCATTTGTGTTTCAACATCACATATGACAAAGATATTACTAGCATGTAATATATCATATGCCTCCTGCAATTTAATTATGTCTTAAACTTTGAATCTATGTTATATAATACAATTACATAAATATCATCTCATTTTTGTTGACACAACACCCCTTTTATTTAATGTCAGAACCTTGTACATTGCAAATAGTATATATTGTGCATCACTTACATGTTATTTACAAACACCAACAAAAGTGCAAATATCTGTTTTCTGTACCAGTTCCAAGTTACAGTAATGTTGAACAGCTCATATTGGAATAATACATATAAAACAACTACAGTAGTGTTCAATTGCTCGAGATAATGACAAATCGATAGCTTCTCAATACAGTAGTAAAAATGGATGGATGGATTTGAAAAAAAGATGAATAAATATGGAATTATCTTTCAGTATGAAATGACAAAGAAGGAGAACCTAGTGTGGCTAAATCCACACAACCACTGTGGCTCTTGTCTGGACTGATATGTATAAAATTAAACAAAAAGAACCCAAATGAGGCAGGTTCAATATTTCCACAGTTATTTTCCACATTTCCCTCAGCATATTAAAACAAAACCTATGAAACTGGTGAGGGGCAGCAATGGAGTGAGAACTATAAAGTAACAAGAAAATCATTGGACTTGGTTCAGCTATTTCACTTCCAAAGTGCATTCTTCATTGCAAGAGAAAAAAAAAAGTCAGGATAAACTAAATCAATTGACATTATATGCTGTCTTCTAGCAAATACATACAGTACCCGTGTTGACACTATGTTATTACAGTTCAATATTGAGAAACATTTGAGAAGCCGCAAATGTCAAAGTAACATCAACATGTGAAATATACCCTGGGAACAATGGGTTCTAAGGGCCAACAACTTAACATTGACAACTTAGACTCAAGTCAGTTACAGCAGGCGTTGAAGCGTCACTGAAAACATAAATATGGCGTCAGTGGCACATCAAACTAAAACAACTCATCATCCCAGACATAAGGTGCTTCCCTCCTTGCCATGATTGACACCTCCCTCCTTCATCTCTCCATCCTGGTCCTCACACCCCTATTCCTCCACCCCTCCCCTTGGTCCCCCTTTCCTGGTCCTCACACCCTCTTCTTTGATCTTCCTTCCTTGTCCTTATACCCCTCTTTATTCATCCTTCCATTCCGGTCCACACGCCCTTCATTTATCCATCTTAGTCCTGATCCCCCCTCTTTCTTCACCCCTCTTTCTCCATCCCTACATTCTAAACACTGGGGGCCTGTATTTGAGAAAGTGACTCTTCTTCATTACAGGTTACAGTAGCGTTTCACTATTTACAATCTGAGGGAGGGGCAGAGAGGTCCTTGGGATAATAAAGCTTTGTCTTCTTGGGCCACTAGTTAAACATGATGGATTCTGGGTCCTGGTTCATCATCTGGGCCATGTGACGGAGGACATCCTTCTTAGTGATGATGCCCAACAGACGCCTAGAGACGGGGACGGGGGGACAAAACAAAACACAAATCATTCCACCATCCAATAAACCTCAGGATGACTACAGAATGAATCTATAGTCTTCCTAAATCTAACACCAAAGTCAAATGTGCCTATTTTAGAATACTGGGCCCGTTTTACCCAAAGGCATGTTAAAGCTAAGTTTTTTGTTAGAACCTTCATTAGGGGCATACTTACATCTCCGAGCAGTTTCCCAAAACCGCCGTTACTATAGCTGCACTTGATTAAGAGCATTGTTATAGGGTAAGCATTAGAATTAGACCCTTCAATAGTTGTAGCCATAGGTGATAATATACCTCATAAGAGCTGATCTGTCGTCAGTATCGTGGAATAATTCTGACGTTCAGGCAAGATTTGAAAGGGAGAACGCTGATCCGAGAGCAGCGCTGTCTTTCCTTCGATCCTGTTATTGTCGCCACAAGCATCAACAACGCATTTAGCCGAACCGTCTGTCTGCGTGGTGTTTCGGGAAACGCACGTTACATCTTCGGCCGTCGTAGGAAAGGCCCGTTGTTAAAACAGTAGTTAGCCTGAATCCCATCGCTATCGGGAAACCGGGCCCTGGACTGTATTGGTTAATTGACTGATGACAGACTCACCCACTCCTGGTGACCAGACACTGTCGGAGGCCCAGCTTTCTGAAGATGTCCACCACGGTCTCCATGGGGGTGTGGTCGGTGACGGTGAAGGGGCTGAGGTTGAGGATGCGCCGCAGCTTCAGGGGCTGGGGGTCGCAGGCCTCGGCCGCCTGGGGGTTGTCCTCCGTGAAGTAGACCACAGAGCTGCTCACCACCCCGTCCTGCTTCTGACGGGCAGTCTCTGAGAGGGAGAAATATCAGCTGTGGCTCCTCAGACCCGACAGATAATAATCAACCGACACATTAAACACAGTATTGTTCAACACATTCTGGTGGTTTTATATGAGACTGACAGCAGCCATGTTCACAACTTGCTATTCATGTTCCCCAAACAAAATGTTGAATATTTAGCGAATCATTTCACGGTGAAAACAACCTAATGGTCCATTCCCACTATTTTGTTCAACGGAAGCAGGACTTTTAGCAGGTCGGATGTGGACGTCGTAGAGGGAGACCAGAGAGAGGTCATTTTGGAAGTGGGTTGCTCATTCGACTGTTGGATGGAGTGGGCCTTTGCCGAAAAGCTTCTCAAATACAAGCCCCTCATACCACGCCTGTACAGCCTCGGATATGAGTGCAAGTCGGGTAGCACTGATATTTGGCAGCCTCGGCCACGTTACATAGGCTCACAGTACATGGCCTTCAGATTGTGGGCCCGCCTAAGACTTGAGCAAAGCAATTAGCAAGGTGCAGTTCTCTACCAGCTGTTATGGGCATCCTAGCTGTATGAAGAAGGTGCTTTTTGTATCCTTAAGTGTCTATGCATCCAAGACTTTCGAAATATCTGAATCCTTCTTGATTGTAATGTGATTTGTGGATTTGAATCAAGTATTTCAAATGTGTGTGTGTGTGTGCGTGTGTGTGTGTGAGAGAGAGAGAGAGAGACAGGGTTAACGTCTTACTGATGGCCACAGTGAGTTCCCTGCGCTGGACGAAGCCGATGAGGCGCTCTGACTCTCGGGACACGACCACAGGGAAGCCGTTGTAGTCGGTGTCCTTGATGAGAGTCTCCACGTCCTCCACCGTGGTGCTGTCCTGGGTCAACACGGCCAGGGGGGGCTCGCTGCGCCTGGGACGCATCACATCCGTGGCCAGGGTCCTGTGTACGGATCACATATTGGGAATTCTTAGGGTCTGTTTCTCAGACACAGATGAATACAACTCCTGGAAGCAAAAGCATTGAGTATCTCCATTGAAAGATACTTTTAGTTCAGGATGCTTCATTTGTGTAAAACCAGCCCTTAGAACAGGGGTGACTCCTGACTACTGCAGGGTTGAGACCTGACTAGGTTGAGGTTCCTCCCCTGAGGAAGAGGAGGAATGACAAAGTTCCTAATATGTATCCCATAATACCTGTGTGTAAACTCATCCCTGACGTCCAGGTAGGGGTAGCCGTTGAGTTGGATGTGGGACTCGTAGATACCCTCCTTCCCAAAGGCATCCGCTACCCACTTACTGGTGACGGCTGCGGCCATGAGGGGGACGATGTACTCCAGACCACCGGTCAGCTCAAACATAATGACCACCAGGGACACGGTCATCCGGGTCACACCTCCTATAACGACAAAACAAAAAAAAGGTATCAACCCAGTGGGAAGTAATCCCTCCCTGTTTCAGTCCGTTTCCTTCCGTTTGGTGCCTAATGAACACTACCCTAATGACGACTCACCCAGACATGCGGCAGCGCCCACCATAGCGTAGAGACCTGGGGTAACACAGTCAGCTCCGGGACGACACCAGTTCTTAAAGATGATCCAGTCGTGGTGATGGTAGGCCATCTGCTCCACAGCGATGCCCACGATTCGCCCAGCGATGGCCCCCACAGCCATACTAGGGATAAACAGCCCAGACGGGATCTGAACACAACACAGAGGACATAAAACAACATGGTTGAGAGGTGATCTGAACACAACACAGAGGACATAAAACAACACTGTTGAGAGGTGATCTGAAGACAACACAGAGGACATAAAACAACATGGTTGAGAGGTGATCTGAAGACAACACAGAGGACATAAAACAACACTGTTGAGAGGTGATCTGAAGACAACACAGAGGACATAAAACAACATGGTTGAGAGGTGATCTGAAGACAACACAGAGGACATAAAACAACATGGTTGAGAGGTGATCTGAACACAACACAGAGGACATAAAACAACATGGTTGAGAGGTGATCTGAACACAACACAGAGGACATAAAACAACATGGTTGAGAGGTGATCTGAAGACAACACAGAGGACATAAAACAACATGGTTGAGAGGTGATCTGAACACAACACAGAGGACATAAAACAACATGGTTGAGAGGTGATCTGAACACAACACAGAGGACATAAAACAACACTGTTGAGAGGTGATCTGAAGACAATACAGAGGACATAAAACAACATGGTTGAGAGGTGATCTGAACACAACACAGAGGACATAAAACAACATGGTTGAGAGGTGATCTGAACACAACACAGAGGACATAAAACAACATGGTTGAGAGGTGATCTGAACACAACACAGAGGACATAAAACAACATGGTTGAGAGGTGATCTGAACACAACACAGAGGACATAAAACAACATGGTTGAGAGGTGATCTGAACACAACACAGAGGACATAAAACAACATGGTTGAGAGGTGATCTGAAGACAACACAGAGGACATAAAACAACACTGTTGAGAGGTGATCTGAAGACAACACAGAGGACATAAAACAACATGGTTGAGAGGTGATCTGAAGACAACACAGAGGACATAAAACAACATGGTTGAGAGGTGATCTGAACACAACACAGAGGACATAAAACAACATGGTTGAGAGGTGATCTGAACACAACACAGAGGACCTAAAACAACACAGTTGAGAGGTGATCTGAAGACAACACAGAGGACATAAAACCACACTGTTGAGAGGTGATCTGAAGACAACACAGAGGACATAAAACAACACAGTTGAGAGGTGATCTGAAGACAACACAGAGGACATAAAACAACACAGTTGAGAGGTGATCTGAACACAACAATCACACAAAGAGCACGGTTATCCTACTCAAAACCTGGTAACACTTTATTTGAAGGGTACCTACATAAAAGGACCTTTTCATATTTCATAACCCATACATAACACATTCATAAGCAGCTCAGTAACACTTCATAACTGCTTACGTCAGCTATCATAACCCCATCTAGCCATGCGGTACAGCAAACTGACCTTCATGCCAAAGGTGAAGATAGTTATTACAATCTTAAAGATAAGCGCCAGGGCCAGCTGCCACAGAGCGCTGTAGACCCCGGGTCCAGCAGGGCGGTCTGGGATGTCGTCCACCGGACGGCTCATGTTGGGGTTATTAACGTAGTCACACAGCTGAGAGGACTCCAGCGCACCGCAGTCGTTGAACAGCTCGGAGATGAGCTCGCTGGTGCTGCGCCGCGTGTACGGGTTAGGGAACGCCAGGACCGCGGTAATACCCGTTATCACGATCACCTTAAATCAATCAAATCAATCACGTTTATTAATAAAGCCCTTGTTTACTTCAGCAGTTCTCACAAAGTGCTTTACAGTAAACCTTGCAAAGATCCCAAAAAGCAAGCAAGAAGAAGAACCTGGCATTATGTTTGAGTCATTTAGCAGTTGGCTCTTATCCAGAGCAACTTAGCCACAGTCAGTGCATTCAACTAAGATGGGCCAAATCACAATCATTGCATTAAAACATTATTCTGAACAGCTACTATCCGCTAAATCAGTTAGTTACCTCTAGGACTGGGTACTTCCCCAGCAGCGTGGTCTTCCTCCTCCTACACCAGGCGATGTTCCCCCGGATGAAGAGGGCTCCCCAGAGGCCCCCGAACACCCCCAGCAGGATGAAGGGGACCAGCTCAGCCATGTACCAGGGGGTGTGGTACTCCACGTAGAACAGGACCAGACGGCTGTTGCCGAACGGGTTGATGGCGCGCAGGGTGAAGGCCGCCACCAACGCAGCGAAGAAGGAGCGCCACAGAGTCTTCAGAGGGAAGTAGTAACTCACCTGAAGAGGACAGCGATTACATAGCGACGGCACTTCGACCGCAAAAACACTTTAGCGTTTCAAAGGTAATGGATAGGAAAAATAAACGGAGACATATCTGGAAGTGAGATGGCATTTGATTGAATGGACACAGCAGGTGATTTATAACGGACTTAAGTTTACAACACCTCCTCCAGGCTGAAGAGAACTCCTCCAATCGGAGCTCCAAAAGCAACGGACACCCCAGCGGCAGCAGCAGCCGATAACACCTGCATAACAGACCAGCCGAGTTACATACAGACTACACAAAATACTTGGATAAATTGTTTAATTTCCCCAACTTATATTATTTCTGCAAAAATGGGAGCGTAATGGGCTATTACTGTACCTCTCTGCGCTTGCCCTCGTTCTTGCTGTACTTGGAGAACAGGGAGCAGAAGAGGTTACCACAGCAGCAGGCCACGTGGACCAGGGGCCCCTCCTTCCCCAGGCTGAGCCCGGAGGACACAGCCAGCACCAGGGTCACCGTCTTGATCAGCAGGGTCCACTTCCCCAGGTACCCCCGGATGATGAACCCACTCAGGATGGTCTTGATCTACCCAAGACGACACACAGCAGCCCCCTCGTTGGTATAACCTTTGCAACTGCGCAGTTGTCGGAAATGAACGCACACTCTTTTCAGCCAATGAAAACGCAGTATTTAAAATACTATCGTATGGTTATTTTCTATTAGTGAACGGTACCATTTCAAAACACTCACCTCGGGAATACCTGACCCACAGGCGTAGGGGGCAAAGACCCTTACTAGAGACACGGCCAAGAAAGAGAATAACAGCGCCCACAACACATACAGGAAGTAATTCAACACATACGCCCCGGCACCCTGGAGAAACAAGAACAGGTGGAATGTATGGGTTTAAGGACCACAATCATCCCACCCTCTATCGCAACAAACACCAAGATAAACCTCAGAAACTGAGAGAGGTTACACTCCCCCAAGCCACACCCCTAAATCTAGCCACGTGGTGGCTGCCGTTCGTCAGGCTAAAAACACAGACTCAGCATTGTGGCTTTAAATCAAGAGGATGTCTGGTTAGCGGTTTAGTGATCTGCTGACCTCAGAGTGACCGGTCATCAGCTCGGCCCACTTCTGCCACTGCGGACACTTGTCTCTGTCGTCGAAGGTGGTCTCGTTGGAGGTCCAGCAGCACTGCTCACGGCTGTAGTACAAAGCAGACAGACACACCCCTTCTTTCAGGTCGGTCATCCAGTCCACAGCCAGGTCGATCACTCCAGCCAGCGTGCCTACACGGGAGGACACGCAGCACGAGATCACAGATCACACTACGCAAGGGAACAACGGGCAAGCCTATCAAAATGATTCAGGACCAGACGTAGCATTTCACAACCTCCGGCTGCGTGACTCCAGATTGGTTGTTAAGAGAGCCACGTGTCACGTCATGTGCGTGCAGCACGAATGCCGGCGGCCAGAAGCAAATCTCATGTGCGCCACACTACAAGAGACTAGCGCGGTACAGGATGCAGGATGCCTCTGCAAAGGTTCCTACCTGTGAGCATTCCTATGAGGAGCATCACCACCCATCCTGACCAGGCATCCAGAAGACTCTTAATCAGCTCCCAGTAAGACTCCTTACTCTTGGTGGTGATCTAGAATAGGCATCAATCAACCATCAGCGGCAGACTCAACGGATCATCAGGTTATTCAGATAATCAGGTGGACATCAAGAGTTTTTCTATGGTGATTATGAAGAAGAAGATGAAGAAGACAAATTATATCCTCTGGGGATGAAGAAGAAAATGCTTAGAGTGTAGAGCTGTGTGTGTGTGTGTGTGTGTGTGTGTGTGTGTGTGTGTGTGTGTGTGTGTGTGTGTGTGTGTGTGTGTGTGTGTGTGTGTGTGTGTGTGTGTGTGTGTGTGTGTGTGTGTGTGTGTGTGTGTGTGTGTGTGTGTGTGCTCCCCTCACCTTCCTATGGCGGTCTGTGTCGCGCGACTTCTCCCGGAGCCAGTCAATGGTGTGGAAGTCTTCGTAGGTGCCTACGTCTGGGAAGGGCTCGTCCAGGAAGTCCATCAGGTTCCCAGGACCATTCATCTCCTCTGAGGGAGTGGCCCCAGTACTGCTGGCCCCTGGACAGAGAGACAAAATCCGATTTTGTTTTATTGTCTAATGATGGTCTTCACACATGTCCAACGGCGAGAAGCTTCTTCTTTATCCCAACCCCTCTAAAAGACACACACAGGCAGAGGTTGAAGAGACCGCGAACCCAGCCAAGTCAGGTCTCCGATTCTCAGCACTGTATGAAGCCCAATAATGCCCATGAGATGTATGAAATTGTCATTCTTGGTATTCGGATCACCAGACAGACCTTTGTGATACTGTGTCCAAGTTTTAGCTTCATTTCAGACAATTGTCCTGGGCAGAGACAGTGGGCCCTATTTTTATGTTCTTACAAGCATTTTATTGCACATAACTACATTAGCAGCTTACTTGGATACATGGTCGCTATAATGCTGTGATGTTATTTCCTCTGAAGGTAGCTACGTCATGCAGAGGCAGTGAAAACAGTAACGTTACTGAGCAGTCAAGAATAAAAGAGTAGACTAGCTACTTGCGGGCCATGCATGAATACTGAATTACAAATCATTGATCAGTGACAGATGCCTTCATGGAGCTATTAGATATAGCTAGCTATAGTAAGTAGATATGGATTTAATGAGACCGATAATGTTAATGCTAGTTTAGATTTGGCCAGATATGCTTCTCCCTTTATTAATTATGGCACTATTAGACATGCAATGAAATTCATGCTTACCGTCCCCGTCCATTGTTCACACGATCCGACTCCTCAAAATAAAGACATCTATATCTCTTAGCTATATAATCACCACTATTGAATGCATGTTGATGCTGTGATAGATCGTCACCAGCCAAACATGTTTAGAAAATACAGAGAAGAGGACGTCATAGGTTTCTGCTTCCCACAATGCTTTTGCTCAACCTGTCAACGCATGAAGGTGGAATTGTGAGTAGTGAAATGGCGACGCCTTGTGGCTGAAATAAATGTTAAAAAGCATTTTTTTTATCCGTTTATTCATCTGTGCGTAGGCTACTGTTCACTCAGAGAGACCACCAGACCACTCAACTGCCTCTATAAAGAGTGTTACTTGTGTACTATTGTGTGTTGAAATTTTTTGTTCTTCTCTCCTTGATATGGTCTACATATTCAGCCTCCTACTTGGGTCACAAGCTCTGTATGTCAGAGATCTGATACAGGAAAAAGGAACGTAATCACCAGATATTGTTTCAAATCGAAAAGAAATGTACCACTTTGAGTACCTCTGTATGCTAAAACAATCACTTGATTTCTTTAAATAGCACTCAATAGACAGGCCATTTAATGTATTTGATCAATTCAGAGTCTCCTAAATCTCTCCCCTAAATCTATAGATGACATGTCAATGCCCAAGTAGCAGCATAGCTTGTTTTGTCTTTTGAGTTGGCATAGCAACCAAACAATCTGATGTCTTCTCCCATTTCCATCAGCCTTATTTGAAAAGGTAGACACGTTCAGTTTTATTCTTATTTAATCTCATCTCCCTGGCAACACTCCGTGGGTCCCCACAGTTCTAAAGAAACAAAGCTAGTATTGAGAGAAAGAAGTAATTCCGTAAACTTAAATAGTATTTTCACCCTGTTTGTGTGTGTTCAGTGGTGTCATGCCCATAAAGGGCACATTAACCGCCTCCAACGTCGTTTAAGAAAATGTGTCAGGACGTCCAACCGGTCACACAAGCACAGAACACGTGTAACCACGCCAGCCCAGGACCTCCACATCCAGCTTCTTCACCTGCCGGATCGAGACCAGCCACCCGGACGGCTGATGAAACTGATTAGTATTTCTGTCTGGAATAAAGCCCCTTTGTGGGGGAAAACTCATTCTGATTGGCTCGGCTTGACTCCCCAGTGGATGGGCCTGGCTTCCAAGTGGATGGGCCTATGCCCTCCCAGGCCTATCCACGGCTACGCCCCTGCCCAGTCATGTGAAATCCTTAGATTAGGGCCTAATGAATTTATTTGAATTGACAAATTCCCTTATATGAACTGTAACTTTGTAAAATCTATGAAATTGTTGCATGTTATATTTTTGTTCTGTATAATTTGGCCAAGCTATGTAGCCTATTGATTCCTTCTTGATGAATAAATCAAACTGAAATATTTAGTTGTTTCTCTGTAATATTGTTGGCATTATGATTATGGTTCTAGATTGCAGGGGAAAATGTTCTTTCGGGTGTTTGAAAAATGCTAAATTCTTCCAGAGGAGAAACATTATGCCCCCCCCCATATCCCCATATCCCCCCCATCCTCACAACACACCTTTGTGTGTGTGTGTGTGTGTGTGTGTGTGTGTGTGTGTGTGTGTGTGTGTGTGTGTGTGTGTGTGTGTGTGTGTGTGTGTGTGTGTGTGTGTGTGTGTGTGTGTGTGTGTGTGTGTGTGTGTGTGTGTGTGTGTGTGTGTGTGTGTTTTGTGAAATAAATCAGCATCTTTATAACATCCTGTCTGCATTTTAAAAGCATCCTTCGTTAGGCTACAACCTCCTCACTGTGTGTGTGGAAATGGGCATCACCATAGATCTGAATGATGCTGTTGTTCAATGCGTCTGACTCTCACTCAGTCACTCTCTCCTGACCACTGAGCAACGCAGCGGCGGAAGCGAGCCTCCAAGGGGAGGGCAACATGTCAGCAAGCCACTACTTTCCTCCTCTCAACTGCAGATGATGTGTGCATGTTTTGAGTGAGCTACTGATCGTTTGAAGAAGTTACTCCCTCCCAGCCCATGCTGGTAGTTGTAAACCCTAATTGGGCGTACGGTCTTTTGAACAAATTGAGCCTCGATCGGAACCTACTGGCCGTGGCTTCCTCTCGCTTCAACTGGCTGCAGTTCAGAAGGACAGGAGCAGAGAGAAGCAGTCGGGAGTCCTGGCTGCAGCTGACTTGTGGCACAGAGAGACAGGGAGAGCAGGCAGCTCGGGAGCTGAGCTGAGCCAGAGAGTGGCCTCTCAGAGTGGGCAGCACTATGGATCCGGGGGTGTGCGTTCTGGAACTCCTCGGGATCCTCTTCTCTATTGGTGCCTGGATCTGCTCGCTGGCCACCACCATCATGTCCACCTGGCTGACCCTGTCCACCGACCTGCTGCCCGCGGAGAGCTACGAGCTGGGCCTGTGGGAGACGTGTGTGGTGCAGGACCTTGGAATTCTGGAGTGCAGACCCTATGACAGTCTCCTCGGCCTGCCTCCGGACATCAAACTAGCCAGGATCCTCATGTGTGTAACAGTGGCCACGGGCCTCCTGGGTCTCCTGCTAGCCATTCCTGGAATCTACTGGATCAACAGCTGCAACCAGGGGCCTGAGGGGTTGAGGGTGAAGAGATTGATGAAGATGCTGGGGGGGATATTGTGCTTGGTCGCAGGGGTACTGGGTCTCATACCTGTGTCTTACATCGCTCACCTGACGGTCATGCGGTTCTTTGATGAGGCCGTGCCGGCAATCGTGCCACGCTGGGAGTTTGGAGATGCCCTGTTCTGTGGCTGGACGGCGGGGTTTCTACACCTGGTGGCTGGCTCTCTGCTGGTCACCTCCTGCGTGTGCCTACAAGAGGAGCCATGCACCTTACAAATTCCTATACCGCTACAGAGAAGACATACACACGTACACAGTACCAATACCCCACATAGGAAGAGGTCCATGGAATATGTTTGATAAGCTATTGAGAAGTGAGAACAGTGTTCTCAGTAGCCTCTGCCCTGTCTCTATCAATGGTGAATAAAACTGCTTACCTAAAGCTTTTTCATGCTTATTTACATTAGCTATAGTTATTGAGTACTTTTGCTGGGACAAATCTTTCCCCATATATTGAGACAGAATGCTGGTACTTATTTCAATCACTCAAACAGGGTTTTGTGCATGTCATGTTTGCAAAAATATCACCTACTGTACATTTATCAAACATAAATTCTTTATGGAACCAAAGAGACTACAGCTTTAGAAGCTGCCATTTCGTCCTAATACATCGCTGTGCCTACTGTTGGTACTGTGGAAGAGATAGTGTGCGCAATGGTGCCAGAGAATTTGATGACAATTTGATGACAATTTGATGACTGTAAAACTACAATTCTGACCAAGGTTGATTATTCTGTATGTCAATGATTGCCTTGGATATCATATCTTATCACAATACCAATTTTTTTTTTTACAGCATCTATCATCCTTTTTGTCCAATAACTAAATGGAACCAGTTTGAATAGTACATAAAAAAATGTATCCCTTCTTGATATTCTACACAGTTACTCAATCAACAATGCATTACGGGAATAATGAATCATACAAATTGTAAATAGAACAAAGAGAAAAGGTATAACATTATATTGTAGAAAGCTAATAATAACTAATGTGAGGAATGTACTAAGTATTTGGGAATGTGTGTTTCAAATGGTGAAATATCAGGACTTGCTTGCAACAACTGGACAAGACAATGACTTCATGGATATTTGAGGATCTGATTGTATTTGTTTCATTTCTGCTGAAATTTCCACTATAGATTCTCTCCAGTTAGAGGCCAATATTACTGATTTACCACATACATTATATCAGATATATATCAATATGCAGGTACATTATATTGTACATTGCTCTGTAGTGGTTTTCTGACTCTGAATTGATCAGACATTATAGTGCCACAAGGCTACATATCCTACATCAGTTGTATCCATACCGTGGAGAAATCTGAATATTTAAAAAAGTTGATATTATCAAATAAAGAAAAAAAACCTGACCATGATTCATTCCTAAGCATCACAAACCGCCTGCTTGTGTTACACAACTGTTGCTAGACAACGAGGAGGAAGTGAGTTTAAGTAAGGTGAGGTGACAGACCAAGTCCAGTGGAAACGGAGCTGAAGTCTAATTCCCGCTGATTTCGGTCTTGGCTCCTGGGCTAAGCTGTAGTTAATGAACATCAGAATAATGATGCGTAATGTGAGGATTGTCAGATTTCCTGGACATCACCCATTACACACAAGCTTGCTCAGGCAGGTCAGGTTCTTATACTACATTTTAAAAATTAAATTTCTTTCTTTATTTATTTAGCCAGCTGAGTCCCATTGAGATATGAATCTCTTTCTCAGGGGTTCCCTGCGCGGCCAAGCGGAAGCAACAGCCGTAAAATACTTCCTGTCCATTTCAATGCTATAATTTCATTTCCAAATGAGACCATATTCCCTATGCAGTGTATTACTTTTGACCAGGACCTATAAGGAGCTGGCCAAAAGTAGGGCACTATTAAGGGAATAGGGCGCCATTTGGGACGCACCCTTGCTCCTGAGTGTGCTCTGCTACAGTTCCTCCCAGGTCTTCACATTACGAGACCCCGCCTGGACTTTGAAATGCTCGGACTGCTCCCCACTGCCTCCTGTGTCCATGTTGTCATCTGAAAGATCCCATTGTTGTCTCCTCACAATGGAAGTCATTATAGCTTCCTATGCTAATCGCTTGATCTATCATAGGCAGTGGTTGGTCCTACATCAGAGAAACACATGGAGCCAACCACTATATGTTAAACAGCAAACAGCTCTGTTGTCACATGTCACTTTGAAACACAATGAAAGGGAACATTCGAAACTGTTCTATCCTACTTCAATCTCACAGTCACAGAACACCACAACAGCTCTGTTGTACAGTGCTGATTCAGTTATGTTCCTTTCTCAGCAGATTGTGAAATGCCTTGTGGGAGATGTCTATTGCTTGATGGTTAATGATTAGGGCCAGGGTGGTTAGGGTCACTATTAACGGTTAGGGTTTGGGTTATGGGTTAAGGACAGGTTAGGTTCTGGTTACGGGTTAAGGACAGGTTAGGTTCTGGTTACGGGTTAAGGACAGGTTAGGTTCTGGTTACGGGTTAAGGACAGGTTTGGCTCTGGTTATGGGTTAAGGACAGGTTGGGTTCTGGTTACGGGTTAAGGACAGGTTAGGTTCTGGTTACGGGTTAAGGACAGGTTAGGTTCTGGCTACGGGTTAAGGACAGGTTGGGTTCTGGTTACGGGTTAAGGACAGGTTAGGTTCTGGTTACGGGTTAAGGACAGGTTAGGTTCTGGTTACGGGTTAAGGACAGGTTTGGCTCTGGTTATGGGTTAAGGACAGGTTTAGTTCTGGTTACGGGTTAAGGACAGGTTGGGTTCTGGTTACGGGTTAAGGACAGGATGGGTTCTGGTTACGGGTTAAGGACAGGTTAGGTTCTGGTTACGGGTTAAGGACAGGTTTGGTTCTGGATCGAGGAAGTTCATGAGTTGTATCGATCTATTCCTTCACTATCAACGTCACTGTACCAACTTTAGTATTGTTACAGACTAACTTACAAAAAATAGTACTGTGTGTTCAGTCTTAGCAAACATCGTAATATTTCCCCCCCTGAAACATTATGCTGAAGGCAATAAGGGGGAGGTAAGACAACGAAGTCAATGCTCTGAGGACAATAACAAAGATCTTCAATGCCAGGGCGAGTGATGACACAACGGTGGGGAATCCAGAACATGTTACACAACATCTAGGATAAACCTGTCATCTCCTTTCAACCTTCTACCTTAATGCCTGAGATTTACGTCAGCCTCACCACTATACTGTAGTTAACACTGTTCCCGGACAGCTACTGTCCTGTAGGGTTTCATGCCAACCTTAATCTAGCGCACCTGATTCTAATAATTATCTGGTTGATTAGATGAATCAGGTTAGTTACAACTGTGGTTGGAGCAACAAACTACAGGAACAGGGTTGGAGAGACCTGGACTAGAGACAAGACCCACAGTCAGGTACTTTAATTTGCTCATTCTGCCTATGGTGAGGGTGTGTCCTGCCCACTATAAAGGCCTCTGCCTCCTTTAGCCAGACCACAACCAATCGTCTCAATCAGTTCCACTGCAGACAAAAAAAGAGTGTTGGACCCCTGACTGAAAAAGCTTTTTTTCTCCCTCCCAACACAGTGTACTGTCCACTGGATCTGACTATCCTGACTTTCATCCAGAGTAACAATCCCCACTGTGATGGTCCTTACTCCTGCTTTGAGAGGTCTGGTGAAGGACTCACCTGTCCTGCCACTGCCAGTCTCAGCCTCCTCTCCTGCACTGTTCACATGAACGGGGCCCAAATGACTCAAATAGAGGCTTCACAATACACATCACTTCTTCTTGGTGTCTTCATTTTTAAACCATAGTTAACAAGGACATGTTTTATGTTTTAACTTGTCAAAGCAAGTAAAAAAACTGAATAGAAACCTTTAAAATCCTCAAAAGAGAGCAATGAATGAACCAATTTGGTAAAGAATCTAATCCCTTCCTCCTTCCTCTTCCGTAGCACAATCAAATGGATTATGTGATTTTGTGGGTCTGCGACTGTCAAAACACCTACGACTGTTTCTGCCAGAGCCATATTTGACTAACACGATAACACCTTATGGCCGCTAACGGAAGCCTTGTTACCAGGAAACAATGTGGTCTATGTGTTCTAATAGGGGCAGACAGTGGATGTGTCCCTAATTACACCCTTTTCCCTTTATAGTGCACTACATTTGGTCTCTGGTCCAAAGTAGTGCGCTATATAGGGAATAGGGTGCCACTTGGGACAAAGGCAGTAAGTACCCAGCGTTCACCAGTCAGTGGGGGAGCTCTACAGACTGCAAGGCACAGTCAGGGAAAGAGGATAATTGAGGTCCTTGCCGTACCGTCTAAAACCAGACCGAGGAACAATCCTGTTGCTACTCCACATCAAAACAAATACAATTGTATTGATTAAAACATTGTCTCTTTTAATCACATGATTTATCACAACTATTTCTGACTGAATTGTGTATGTGTATAATATTGTACCTGGATGTCAAGAGCCCTTAAAAGTTCAAGAATACATTTTCAATATGATCAAATAAACAGCAACAGTGCATAATTTACAAAGAAACACATTCAATGACACCAGCAATACAAATGACATGTAAAACATATTTAATGTAATCAGTTTTCAAACTCCCTTTGGAGTGATTGCAAGGCAATGACTAAAGTCAAGTGTGTTGCAAGTACATCCTCAAAAGAGAGAGAGAGAGAGAGAGAGAGAGAGAGAGAGAGAGAGAGAGAGAGAGAGAGAGAGAGAGAGAGAGAGAGAGTGTGTGTGTGCTCCCAATTACTGCTACTCTACAGGAGCAGTATTCACTGAATACAACGCAAACGCACAGTGACTGTAAATTAAAGGTGCTTTTTTGTTATCAACTCTAGTACAACCATTAGGTATAACAATGTTACGAATCAATGTATGATCAATGTAATGACATATTTTAAAGGTGCAATCTGCAGTTCAAACAATAACAAAGTGACCATCCATCCATGATACCGAAATGATAGTTTCAACCACAATGACGCTATACAGCGTTTGTTTACAATTACATTGTTTACAAACAATGGAGTGAAACAAGCTTATATTTGGGGTTCTGATGGGGAATGACAGGTCATGATGCATTTATAAATGATATTCTTCAAGAGTCAATGGGGTGTAAACTGAGTAAACAAAACATTAAGAACACCTGCTCTTTCCATGACAGACTGACCAGGTGAACCCAGGTGAAGGCGATCGATGTCACTTGTTCCGAGGTTCTGAGGAGGGGGTTCTCATACGAACGACATAGTTTCATCAAAACGGCTATTCCCGTGTTACGTCACATCACTTCTGCTTCAATGCTTCAAATACTAAAAGGGATATGGCCAAAAAATCACAAGTGCTCATCAGAGTGGAAGGCAGGATTGTCCCTGGCCTGAGAGCTACTCCGATTGTCCCCTGGGTCTGTGGGACACAGTATGGATAATGTCCCAACACGTGACCCATCAAAGTGTCGTGCCTCTGGACCAGAAGGCTCCACTCTGGGTCCCATCTTGACAGGGAACCTATAGAGGATGAAGATAACTCCACTGACGATCATCATGAACGACCCTACGATCCCGACCCCGATCCCTGCCCCAGCGTTCTGGGTCACAGGTGCAGGGGGCATGTGGAAGTTCGACGGGAACGCAATCGTTTGATTGGTCACCACCGAGTTCAAGTTCCACAGGAGAGGTATGAGAAAACACACAGCGGACAACAAGCACAGAGTACCAGCCACTGCGAACGCACGGCGGATAGGCGTCGGCTTCTCCGGTCCAAAATAGACGCTCCTGAGGGCGTAGACTGCGGCGGCGTTCCCACAGAACCCCACGACCAGCCCTAGCAGAGTGAGCACCTGGGCCGTGGCGACCTCCGGGGGCGTGAAGGAGTCGGACAGCGCCATACTCTGACAATACATGACCCTGAACCCAGAGGTCACGAGTGTATGGCTATAGAAACACACCCTCCAGAGACCGACCCAGGCCTCTCCTGAGGTGATGAAGGTCAAGTCGGCCACCTGCCAGACCCTCCACTGGATGAGTCCAAGGGTCACCGCGGTAAGGGCCCAACCCACGGTGCTCAACCACAGGCAGACGAACTGAGGGTGAGCCGTGTGAACCAGGTATGCCATATCACAACACACAGAGAGCTTCACCTTAAACGGACAGCCAAGATAATCCACCGACAGTCCTCTTTGTCTGCCCACAGACAAACAACATCTTCTGATCAGATGAACTGAAGCCCCGTCATCTCAACAGAGCTCATCTCAGAGAGCTGCCGTATTGAATGAACAGCAATCTATTAAATGATCCTCTTTTTCACCCTCAGACTTCGGACTCACACCTCATATTAAGGAAGAGGCTTGGATACGTTGTCGTTTTCCCAGATCCGGTCCCTTTCCCAAAGCACCTGCTTCCCTCAGAGGTAAAAAAAAAAGAAGCATGGATCTGGTGAGAGCAGGCAGCTAAACAACACACCTGTGAATGTGAAGAGCCTCAACACAATGCATACTTGAGGAGGAAAGACAAAAAGTGAGAGAACAATGACTGAGGCAACTGTTGCCATGACACAGTCTACAAACAGGGAAATTACAATGGGGATTAAATGCAGTGGCTCGGGACGCATTAATTAGATGTTGTCAATGGGCTATATGTCCCCATTTGAACTACCTCAAAGGCTGTAGTATGACCCAGGTTTATTGCATGCCATAAAGTAACACAATCAACATTTGTAAGAGTATGATGAATGTGGGATAGTAACAGGGAATTTATATGTCATAACTGAGGTTGGTGTTAAAATGAACAAATTAGACAGATGCAGTAAGGGGAAGGGGGTTACCTAGTCAGTTGTACAACAGAATTCCTTCAACTGAAATGTGTCTTCTGCATTTAACCCCTCAGAGGTGCAGGGGGCTGCCTTAAATCGACATCCACGGCGCCCGGGGAACAGTGGGTTAACTGCCTTGCTCAGGGGCAGAAGAACAGATGTTTACCTTGTCAGATCGGGGATTCGATCCAGCAACCGTTCAGTTACTGGCCCAACGGTCTAACCACTAGACTACCTAACCAATAACAGCATTTGAAAACATTGATTGAATATAATACACAGTGGGTTAAACCACATGGTAAACCTTTAGAAAACCTTGACTAATGTCACTAAACACCGTAATCCCCACGTCTACATTGAGCGCCCAAGAAAATCTAGCAGAACCTAATCTGCCTCGTCCAAAAACTGCCTTTATAAAAATCAACTGTGTGACGTAAATTGCCGGACCAAAGCATGCTAGATCGGTAAGCAAACACACAGGGTGTGTTGATGAATCAAAAACAAACTGACATCTGACAAAACAACACATTACCTCTGTTAGTTCTGACAGGTTAGTAGTGATGAGCGCTACAGATCAGTAAGTAGTCAGTGTGCCGGGGCCATCAATCGTCCTGGGTTCATTTTTTTATACCACTGTAAACAAGACCGACGCTTCCTCATCTTGTACTACATGAAGTCACAGTCATAACATCTCTGTGAATGATTGACTCCTCTATTGCTATTCACCAGAAAGAGGAACGGGAAGGCGGGGCTAATTAACAGATCCTACATCAGGCCACACTTAAAACCCTGCCATTTCTTGGCTTAGTCATTGCTGTTATGGCCACTGGCCAGTCGGGTAATAAGCTCACAAACACCAAGACCTTCAGTCATACTGTTTATTGTCTTCAAATTGATGAGAGAGTACAATGCATGTATGGTTATACAAAGCATGGACATACAAATCCTTTAGTGTTCACAGTGGCAGACGCCCAGGCACAACGTCAGGTTGAGATAGGTCCCTAAACAGGGGAATTCTGGGACTATAAAAAGTGCTAATTCGGTCTTTGATTTTAAGATACATTTATTGGTAAATTGCACCTTCCGCTTTTAACCCAACTCCTCCAAAAGGAAGCTGAAAATACACATGCATGTTTTGGAGTGGTGCAGGGGTCTGCCACACTGGGCACCCAGGGAGCTGTTGTTGTGGGGGAGGGGGTTAAGTGCCTTGCTCAAGGGCAAAATGGCATGCAATGGCATCTAGGATTTGATTCCAGCAACTGGCAACCCTCTGGTTTCCTGGCTCACCTCTATAACCAGGTTACCTGCTGCCCAGAACTGATTTCAAACCTTTAATGACCTTTTTATACTTTTGGAATTAAAAAAGACCAGTAACCCATCAACCCCAGCACATGAGTAAGAAATAAACATTGTCAAGGAACACCATACTATTGTACGGGAAGTGGGGCCTGAGAACAAGATTGGTTGAAAACATACATCTGTGCTGTAGCTATTAGTGGTGTGTGTAATATGATGAAAGACAAGTACTGTTTGGGCAAATATGAAAACAACTTTATACTTCTCAACCAAACCAGCACTGTCCCATTGAGGAAAATCCCTGTTAATGATCTAATTATAAAACCTATACTTCACAATAAGAATATGTATATATCATTTGTATTGGAATTAACTACAACGTAGGTTTATAGGTGAGTTTACCTGGAATGTCAAGTCATCTGTAAATATTTAAAAGGCTACAATAAATTACTAAAATCATCTTTCAAACACGCATGATATAAAACAGACGCTCCGCCTCGTCTTGAGAATCATTTGAGAGCATAGGCCTCACCAACATCCCTGAATCAAACACGTTTCATCAATCTTGATGAATTTCCTCGAAGGAGCTACTTTAAATCCAGAAACGGGGTGTTTCTTTAGCACAGAAAAACAGCTGCTGTCTGTACTGTGGAACTGAAATGTAACAGGCTTCATTCAAGTCAGTCAGTCAATGACCACAAAGCACACAGAGAATCCTCCATCATATCCAAGTCCAATAGCACCTCTGAGGCCCTCTAGTGGCCAGTCTGTGTCAGTACACCACATTACCTGTGTGGCCATTGTCAGAAGGAATAGACTAAATGAGACCCCTGGGACGTCACAACTGATGTCACCCTATTGAAGTTGAAAGGTTAAGGTAGGGGTTAAGGTTAGGGTAGGGGTTAAGGTATGGACGTCCCAAGGATCTCGGATTGCACTAGCAATCGTCAGAACAGCAGCCTCTGCTCCAACAATAAACTATCCAGCAGACATTTCAGCTGCTCCTCTCCCAGTTTGATCTTGTCGTCCAGCTTGCGCTGCTCGATGATGAGGGCTGACTTCATCTTGACAAAGTGCTGGTAGTCTGCCAGGCTCTCGTGGCTGAGGTGAACAGCCATGATGCTGTAAACCAGGCGCTCCCGCCGGTCAAGGTTCTCCTTGAGCTCTTTGGCGTCTTCGTGTTGTCTGATCAACAGCTTCCTCTTCTCTGACAGGGTGCGCTGAGAGAGGGAGGGCAGACAGAGTGGGCAGATCAGTAATAATAATAATAATAATAGGAGGGATACTAAAAAAATGCAGGCAACAACTTCCTGATTAACTTACAGTACACACATCAATTAATGTTGAACATGAATATTGTAAGTTGGTAAATGCAAACATCCCTTTAGTCTGGTGTGTAATACCACTATAGCTCTGAGCTAATGAGGATGAGTGTTAACCATCTAATCCTGCGTCACAAGCAGCATGGGGAGTGAGCAATGTCTTGCCTTAACCTCCACCCTAACCCCTACCTTCTCTTCCGGTGTGGTGTCTTCCTCCAGACTGTTGAGCGCGTTCTCCACCCTGGCCAGTCGGCCGGACAGGGAGAGCAGCAAACTGACCACCTTGTCCAGATCTCCCACGAACATCCTGAACTTGTCCAGCTCGTTGGGCTTGCAGACCCTCTGCACCACGGCCTCCACCTCGTCCCCCAGAGAGTTGTTATCGTGGAGGTCCTCCTGAAGGTTCTCCCTGGCCTCGCGCAGCACCTGCAGCTTCTTACCCAGGCTGTCAATCAGCTCTTGCTGTAGGGAGAAAGACAGGGACGGATGAGGAGATGACATTCAAGAGAGCCATTTCACATACTGGATAGTACTTGAAGCCCTATCAGACCTGCCAACCCTGTCCAACTTACCAGAAAATTGGAGATTCAACTTGTGCGCATAGCACAGGCCAAATTGCCCCTTCAACCTCAAGAGGCTGAAGAAATTTGGCTTGTCACAGAAAGCACTCACAAACTTCTACAGATGCACAATCGAGAGCATCCTGTCGGGCTGTATCACCGCCTGGTACGGCAACTGCTCCGCCCACAACCGTAAGGCTCTCCAGAGGGTAGTGAGGTCTGCACAACGCATCACCGGGGGCAAACTACCTGCCCTCCAGGACACCTACACCACCCGATGTCACAGGAAGGCCATAAAGATCATCAAGGAGAACAACCACCCGAGCCACTGCCTGTTCACCTCGCTATCATCCAGAAGGCGAGGTCAGTACAGGTGCATCAAAGCAGGGACCGAGAGACTGAAAAACAGCTTCTATCTCAAGGCCATCAAACTGTTAAACAGCCACCACTAATATTGAGTGGCTGCTGCCAACATACTGACTCAACTCCAGCCACTTTAATAATGGAAATTAATGTAAAAATGTATCACTAGCCACTTTAAACAATGCCACTTAATATAATATAATGTTTACATACCCTACATTACTCATCTCATATGTATATGTATATACTGTACTCTATCATCTACTGCTGTCACACCCTGGTCGAAGGATGTATGTTTGTCTTCATTTATTTGGTCAGGCCAGGGTGTGACATGGGTTTATTTTGTGGTGTGTTTTTGTATTGGGGTTTTAGTAGGTATTGGGATTATGGCTGAGTAGGGTTGTCTAGGAAAGTCTATGGTTGCCTTGAGGCGGTTCATAATCAGAGGCAGGTGATTTTTGTTGTCTCTGATTGGGAACCATATTTAGGCAGTCATATTCTTTCGTGGGCGATTGTTCCTGTTTTTGTGTTTGCACCAGAAAGGGCTGTTTTGGTTTTCGTTATTTTTGTAGTTTCTGTATGTATAGTTTTTCCTTCATTAAAATATCATGAATCATCATCTCGCTGCATTTTGGTCCGATCCTTGTTCTACCTCTTCGTCAGAGGAGGAGATAGAAGAGAGCCGTTACAACTGCATCTTTATGTAATACATGTATCACTAGCTACTTTAAACTATTCCACTTTATGTTTATATACCCTACATTACTCATCTCATATGTATATACTGTACTCAATACCATCTACTGCTTCTTGCCTATGCCGTTCTGTACCATCACTCATTCATATATCTTTATGTACATATTCTTTATCCCCTTACACTTGTGTGTATAAGGTAGTAGTTGTGGAACTGTTAGGCTAGATTACTCGTTGGTTATTACTGCATTGTCGGAACTAGAAGCACAAGCATTTCGCTACACTCGCATTAACATCTGCTAACCATGTGTATGTGACAAATAAAATTTGATTTAGTGCCAAGATGTTTATATTCATTTTGATTATACTTTTGTAATGCTCTTTGTGACGTGGATCATAATTACAGTCCATCAGGTTGCGTGATCCTCGTCATGTTACGTGGAAAATACAACTAATGGGACGCAGTATTAAATGTACATCACGCTCGCACAAATGTGACCAGTTATTTGTCGTATTTGCATTTCATTTCTTTCACTCGCAAATGCGAGTGAACTGCTGACACTTCACAGCCCACTGAACATCCATCTTATGTTCACTAACGTTAGCTTGAAACAATTAGTGTTCACCTTCCCACAACACACCGAGTCGAAAAGGGATTTGTCCATGTGTTTACGTACAGCTGACAGTCTTCAAACTCAGCATCACAACAAACAGGAGAGGCAGACCCCAGGTAGCTACGTCCAATAATGATGTATTCATCTCCATGTCTGTTGACACAAACTCTGTACATGTCTGTGTGTTGCAGCTCGAGAATCGGGATGTTAGATTTACTCAGTGGATTTATTTTTATTCAAATGTATAAAATCAGGCCCTATTCATTTCTGTATACTTTTAACTTCGATCTCATACCCGTGTACATGGACAGGTAATTGCATAGTTGGTAAGCAAAATGCGTGCATGTTGACAGGTCTGCATTATTCCCAAATCCTGGTCCTGGAGAACTGCAGAACAGCAGGTTGTCTTGGCTCAGCATTCAACTAATCAAAGTGATGAAGATCAGTTGAATCGGGTATTACGACGACATCTGCAGTCCTGTGACTCTCCGGGAGCTGGATTGATGATCAGTGATTGATATGGCATGAAACAGTCAGTAATAATAATATATTTTATATTTATTGTCACATACACCAGACAGCTGCAGTGAAATGTGTGGTTTTAGAGCAGGGCTCTTCAATCTTGTTCCTGGACAGCTACTGTCCTGTAGGTTCTCACTCCAACCTTAATCTAGCAGACCTGATTCAACAATTAGCTGGTTGATTAGATGAAATCAGGTTAGTTTACAACTGGGGTTGGCGCAAAACCCTACCGGAGGATAGCTCTCCAGGAACTGGGTTGGAGAAACCGGTTTTACAGGGTCAGTATACTACGCTGTGTCTCTGTACCTTCTTGCTGGCCAGGTCGATGTCCAATTCGTCCTCGGAGTCTTCCTCCAGCTCCTCCTCTTGCATGTCCTTCATCTTGTTGAGCAGCTCAGCCTTGGGGGCAGATGTACTGTAGTAGGTGGAGCTGGTCACCAGGGCCCCTGTGGCAGCAGACACGCCCCCCTCCTCTCTCCTGGAAGGGATGGAGACAGACAGAAAGCAGAGGGTTATTTAACCAATAAGGCCCAAGGATATATGGTATATGGCTAATATACCACGCCTAAGGGCTGTTCTTAAGCACAACACGAAGCGGAGTCCCCGGATACAGCCCTTAGCCGTGGTATATTGGCCATATACTCCAGAGGTGCCTTATTGCTATTATAAACCGGTTACCAACATAAATATAAAAGTTGTTTTGCGTCATTATTATCTGATACACACGTCGGGAATTCTGTTTTAGCCAATCAGCATCCAGGAGCCAAACTACTGTGGCAGACCAGGGGGTTTGGTCAAGACGTTTACCCAGACCAGACACGGACAGAGAAGGATTAGCTCAGTTTCAAGAGTTTATTTAAATAATAGATCAAAAAGAAAAGGATAGGTCTCCCCCATGAGACCCTCTCCGGGATAGGATCATCGGGGTTCTGAGTCTGGCTGTATCCTGTCGGGCACAAAACTCAACTCAATCTTGTTACCTCAACTGTCAACAATAACACGGGAGACAGTCCTTCCTTCCTTCCTTCCTTCCCTCCTTCCCTCCTTCCTTCCCTCCTTCCTTCCCTCCCTCTGTGCTGCCCTTCTGGCAGCTTTATGGGCCTTGCACAGCTGGTGAGAAATCCACCCTTGATTACTCACCAGCTCCCAATCAGCCCCAATTAGTCCTGGCCGGAGAGCCCGTCGAGACCTGGCACGTCCACCAGATGGAGCCATCGCCTCGTGATGTATACTCCATCTGTTACCAGGCCTCGACGAGTCTCCCCCTGGTGGCTGACCTGCTGTACGCCACACTACCCAGTATAGAACTCTGGTTATTAGTACTGTATATTCCCTATGTAGTGCAATACTACTGAGAAGAAAGTAGGCAATAGGATGTCACGTGAAATGCAGGAGGTGACAGCTCAGTATCGACGGGGCCAGAGCAACTCCTACAGTTCTAAAATCTCAGAGAGGTCGGTTCAAATTGTAGGTAAAATGGAAGGTTTGTGCCCCTCTTCCATTGTATTCAGTTGTAGTCTGTGGTTTAATAAAGCGCCAACAGGGGGCATCTGTGTAAAGTGTTTAGAACTGAAATAAGGTGTTTTTGTCATGTATACATTTCCCTCTACTCATCCTCTCAATGGAAAGAAATATAAAAACACAACACCATAATGTGTTGTTTTTTTAAACTCATCTGAACAAACACCTCTGAAGTGGGAGAGGAAGTCAGTCTGATAAAAACGCAATTACAACAAAAATACACAGCACCATGTGTGATTATCTAGATGATGTTATGACTACCAGTAAATGCTCAGTTAATTTGTTCATAAATGTTATACTTCTGCACTGCCAGATCCCATTCCCAGTCAGCTCACCCGTCATCCGTGCCCCTGGGCAGCAAACACTGTTTGGGGGAGAATTTCCTCCTCTGGTGCCCCCCATCCAAGATCTGCTCCCCCTGGGGGAAGATCCCCCCCATCAGATCCATGGTGGTCTTCATCTTACTCTGGTCCAAGATGTCCACCAGGGACTTATCCTTGTCCATGATGTCTCTGACCAGCTCCTCTCTCTTCACATCTTCCTCCGAGCTACTCTTCTGAGGCTGCTGGGGACCCATGACGGCGATACTGGAGGGGCCGTTGGTCTGAGATCGCCCAGGGGACAGGGCCTCTTCTGGGGCTACAGGGAGGGTTGGGTCCCTGGGGGGACTCTGGGGCCCATGGCGTGTGTAGGGGGTGTAGGCACGGAACAGGGAGTAGGGCTGCAGCTCAGGGGAGGGCAGGCTGGTCGGTAAGGGCGGGGGAAAGTCGGGCCCCTCTGAAACTCCAGGGGCCCCATTTCTCTCGCTGTGCAGCAGGTACTGGCGGCTCTCCCTCTGTGTGGTGCTCTCAGCATGGACGATCTTCACAGGGACCTTCTTCCCTACACTGCTCATCTCCATCACAGCGTTGGTCCTGTTCTCTGGCCTGTAGAGACAACAGTAACTAGTCTTAACTTACAGCTATCAAATGTATTATGAGAAAAATGAGTGATAGATGTTGTCACTTAAAAATGACACAAATGATTGTTATGAACACATTCTTTAACCTTTAGTCTCCTTTCCAGCTCAGTTTACTGAAACAGAAATAGGATTTTATGTCAGGAGCGAGTGACATCTACCACATCTACCATATACAAGCTTACAGTCCATGTTACTGACTGACAGTGGACAGGTTGAGTCACTGGTAATTAGAGGGATGGAACGGCGCCGTCGACTCAAAGGTCATGCAGTCAGTCAATCATATGACCAAATAAGATGACAGCCTTCTTTCTCCAGGCTTAATGTCCTGGTTACTGTAGCAAGAATACTGTGTGTGCCCCAATGCTGAGCAGCTGAAACCAAATCACTGGGAAATGGATCATAGGAAAACCATTCTGCATTCTGGTCTGTGGCACATCACACACCATGTAATTACAAACAATCTACCATAGCCTCCTCTATCATAGCCTCCTCTACTACGACAAAGACATGAGACTTCCAATCGCGCTGCCTCGCGCTACAGAATCAGGAGAGAGGTTCCTGCGACTAGGGGCCGTTCTGGCTTTACTGTAAGTAAAGCAACACAGGACAGGGCAACAATCCCCAGTTTGTTACGTAAGGCAGTACAGTAGGTTGAGGGGGAGCTGAGGAGACGGGCATAAGAACGCCAGTTAAGCTGCTTAACGCTTACCTGCTCTGGGCTTCATCCTGCACAGACACAGAGACAGGGGGCTGGTCCGTCAGCCTCTGTGGAGGAAACTGAGGAGAGGGAGAACTAGTCCCACCTGAGGAGGGAACCGTCAGACTGGCAGGCTGGTAGGAGAAAAAAGGAGAGTGGGAAGAGGGGGAGGGGGGCGGCTCTAGTGTTGAATCAGCTGCTCCCTCCTCTGTGCCCAGTCCAGCGGTTCTCCCAGGGGAGGGAGAGGGGAGCTGGGTGGAGCCCAAGGAGCAGGCTTGGTTTGGGGCAGGATCCAGCTCTGTGCCATGGGAGGAGCAGCTGCTGCTGGATGATGGTTCAGCCTGATGGGTGCAAGGGCCAGGCAGGAATTCCTGGGAAGACAGTCCGTAGGTGGAGGATGTGGTTGAGGGGGTTTCCAGGCCTAGGAGAGGCCACTGTGGCATGATGATGAGGCCTGTATTCTGGGGCTTGGGAGCCGCCGTTGGAGGTGGTAGTGGTTGCTCAGACACAGAGCTGTGGGTGTGGTTGGAAGGGTACGCGGAGAGGTTGTGGCCGGGGTCCGCAGAGTCACATTTGTATCTGTGGTCAGAGGGGTGAGGGAGAGGGAGGGGGGCGGGGGCGGCCACGTCTCTGCTGCTGTGTGGCTCTGTGTCGGTCAGTCTTGGAATAGACGGTTGTAGAGGCTGTGGGAAGTGGTGGAGCTGGGCTGGCTGCTCTTGGCTCTCGCTCGGCCCTCTGGCAAACAGAACAGGAGAGGCGAATATAAGACAACATACTCACACTAAGCACATATTCAACTGAAATGAGGAGCAGAGGCCTTTCTGAATTGATTTATTCACAAATTCAGCACTTACTGTACAATAAAATAAAGTAAATTAAAAGATCAACTAATCTCTGTAATAACGCCCAGGGAGCAGCGAGTGTGTTTACAACCTGAGACCGGAGTTGAATGTGATGAAACAGGATTGGTTTACACTTTTACCTGCAGCTTTACCTGGGCAGGGAAGTTCCCTCCATAACCCTGATCACCTGATAACTACACCTGGGCTGAACTGGCAATGCTCCCCACTCTCCCTAACTCAAACTGATATTGTTATTATACTGTAGCACACACTCATGTGCATGTGAGTGTATGTTACTGCACCGTCAACAGATAACGATCACCTTGAAATGTGTTCCAACAACAGGTGGATAGGATCTGAGATCAGAAACTAGAGTAGAGAAGAGAATCATGTGGAATGCTCACCTGGTGGTGTAACTGCCTCCTTGCTGGTCCTGTCTGTGGTCCAGAATTTCAACAGTCTCTCTCCATGGCACAGGGATCTTCCGAAAGAAATTGAAGAATACACTGAATTGCCATAATATAACCTTCTGCTAAAACAGCACTCTGGCCAGCTGGTTTAATGTTTTGACGACAACACGTGGACTTTTAGATCTTTAAAACAAACTCATGCATGTCTGTGCTGACGCAAAAAGGAAGTCATGCAGATCACTTCACTACCGCTACACTAAGAATCACTCGATGGAAACCCTCACCTGTGTGTAGAAGTCTTGTGAGGGAGACGATCTGGACCTCTCATGGACACAGACAGGCGTCTCCTCTGTTCCCTGGTCCAGGATGTCGTCAGCAGAGTGGTACCTCCCCTGGGTCTTTGTGTCTGAAGCCTTCCTCTGCATGTTCCAGGTAACCTGGTACTCGGTGAAGGTCCCCAGCCTCTGCTGCTCCAGTAGGGCCTGTCTGCCTGCGGGGCTGAGGGGGTCTGGGTATTTCTCCTGAGATTCTCCTGAGTGGGCTCTCCCTCTGGCCTTGCCCTCTCCGTGCTCCAAAGTGCTGGAGGTGGTGCTGGAGCTCTGCTGGCCTGACTTGTGGATGGTTGAGATGGGTCTGCAGAAGGCAGGTTTAGCAGCCATTTCAAAGATCTTCCGTCGATCTACAAACGGCTGTGCTGTTCCAACAGGATGTTCTCCCTCACCCTCCACTCCCAGCTTGTTGATCTTGTCTGGCTCGGAGAACGAGTGGACCCTCTTGTTCAGAGGGAAACGTTTGCGGCCGCCAATGCGGGAGACTATGTGTGAGTTGGGTTTGGTTAACTGAGCCTCCGACCCTGACCCGGGAGGTTCTAGGTCTCTCCTCCTAAAGGACGTGGCCTGGAGGACCCTAGCCTGAGCCTCCTTGAGGTGGTCCTTGTAGGAGGAGGAAAAGGAGCCGTCGGAGGAGGTGGACTTCCACCCCCCCGGGTCTGCCTCCTCCTCTGGCTCCTCCATCTCGCTGGGGCAGGTCAGGGTGGCAGCGCTCCGGCTTTTCTGCAGCTGGGCCCTCTTTAGCTGGATCTCGTTGCGGAGGGTGGTGGCGTATCGGTCGCTGCGTCTCGCCAGTTTGCCCGTTGCCGTGTTGTTTGTTAACGCCTCCTGTATGGCGTGGTTGGCGTCTCCCCCGCCGTTGGGTGGTGGTGCCGTAGCGGAGTGAATCTTCTCCACCAGGATCCTACTCTCCTGGGCTAGAGAATGAAGCATTGGGCTCCTAATCTCCTGGGCTAGGCTTCTACTCCCCTGAGCAAGACTGTGGAGAATGGGTGTCTTTTGAGAAGAGATCTTATGGTTCTCCTGAGAGACCCAAGGGTCTTCTCTCAGCGGTGCCGCCTTGTGGTCCTTGGGCGGACTGGGAGAGTAAGAGCTTCTAAGCTGGGCCTCTGTAGGTCTCTGGCCCTCACTCCTCCTCTCACTCTCCTCAGTGGTAGGTTTACCAGATGAGGAATTGGAGGCTGTGTGTTCGTAAAGCAGAACGTTGGCCGCTTTGACATTCCCGTTCCGCTCCTTGCTGTTGGCGTAAGGCGGCTGAGGATGATACTTGACCTTGTTGGTCTTGTGGGAGGAACTTGTGGAGCCCCTGTCGTTTGAGCCCTTAGCTAGCTCCATGTCAGCCATCCAGACCTCTGATTTGCTCTGTCTAACACGAGTCTCTGGCTGGCCTGGCTGCTTGGTTGTGATGCAGTAGTACCTGATGTGTCCTCCGCCGTCATAGTTCTGGTCGATGGTCGAGGTGGACAGGGACGTGGTGGAGGACCTCACGTGGTTCCTACTGTTACTCCGGTTGGTAGGGAGCTCCTGGAGGCTGTGGTAGTAGCTTCCAACGCTCTGCGGCTTCGGTGGATGTGGGGCAGATCTGGTCTGCAGGTAGAAAGTGCTTTCGTCGCTGTACTGCCGCTGATGGTTAGGCAGGCAAGCGAAGGGAGACTGACTCTGTCTCACGTCTTGGCTAGACAGTGAGAACAGTTTGTTTGGGTTGCTGAGCTGGTTGTGGTTGTAGTCAGGTGCACCTGCAGCTATGTTTGGGTGGAGGAAGTCTTTATTGTGAGGTGGAGGGTTGTAACTGCACCTGGGGTCTGGCCCATTCTGATTGTGAGAGATATGGTTGCCCCGGGCCCTGTAGCTGCTGTTCTCTAGGGCCTGTGGTGGAGCTCCAGGCCCCTCTGTGTAGGCAGGGTACACCTTGGTGGCAGCAAAGCTGTCATTGCGCAGGGGAGGAGGAGGAGGAGAGAGGGGGGCTGCAACCTTCCTCCTCTCTGGGACGTGCCACACAGGGCCTATGTGCGACCTGCCAGAGCCTGAGCTGGAGTAGCGGGAGCCAGGCTGCTCCTCTGGGACTGTCCTGGGGCTCTCGGAGCCTCCGTCCCCCTGGGGCAGCTGGAGGCACCGGCTGTGGCGCTGCTCACCCTGCCTTCCGACCTCACTGGTCTGAGTCTGGACCCCCTTATAGAACACGCTGCCCTCAGTCGCCTCAGTGTTGGTGAGGGCCAGAGCAGGCTCCGGGGGAGGGCTGGTAGAGGACAGGCAGCTGAAGGCTGATTCGCTCTTCCCACCAGACACTCCACCCCCAGAGAGAGGCTCAGTGCTGCGGTGGTACCTGCTGGGGGAGAGGCATCCTGGTGGGTAGGGGTGTGAGGGACGCTCTACTCTCTCCATATTCCCCACGGAGCTGAACTGGCTAGATAACTGGCGTAGATTCGAGTCGTGGTCCGCGCAGCTGGAAAGGTCTTTTGTGGATGCACTTGAAATCAATACAAGGAATTGTGTTAATAATCTGGTTAGCAGTAGCTAAGTTAGATATCTATTAGGTATTATTAACCATTTATCATGCCTTTATTCAGTGTTTTCTTGTTCTTTGATAACCAACCTACTTGTATATTTTGTATACAATGAGTGGAGATGAGAACCCGATGAGAATAATGGCTGCCCCTACCTCCGAGGAGATGGAGTAACCATAAACTCTCGGAATGTAGCGCAGACACATTCTCTAGGAACTGTGACGACCCTAACGGGCAGTGCCTGAGTAACATGGACACTAGGAGAAGGAGGTCATAGATTCTTCCAGCAGCTCACCTGACTTCATGTTTGACCTGCCACACAGTTGGAGGCTCGTTGTGACACTCTGTGGGTTCGGGGTGGTCTTCTGTGAACTTGGAGGAGTGCCATGAATGGGGCCGGGAGACGGGTTCATTCCTCCTACAGAGAGAAGGTTAAGGAAAGCATGTTATTGAAATGCAACTAATTAAAAATAGAAGGTAAAAGAAAAAAACAATTCTTTCTCATTTCAGTCTCACCCCTTGAAGCGGTTCTTCCTGATATGCATGTTGGAGAGAGGTAACAAAAATATCTAATTCAGTAAAGACAAAGTAAAATAAACCAATGTAAAATACACTACAAAAAAACTAATCTGATGTGGATTTAAAACATTTTTTTTTTTTTTTACCTCCATTGTGTAGATGATATGAACCAAAATAATGAAATATAGACCTAGACAGATACAAAGTGAGGTGTCCACTGAACAAATATGACACATGCACAAGGACCACAGACAACTACAGTACTACACGCCACGTAATGTTGGAAGCAGGATGCAATGTTGTCGATGTCACCCAGAGTGGGATTGGGTTCAAACATTGAAAGTCACAAGGGATCACTGAAGAATCGGTTTGGGATAGATAGTGTTCTGGAGGAGGTTGCTATTCCACAATACCTCATAGAGCTTCGTAATATCTTGGTGAGAAAGTTCCTGGCCACACGTTTGTCAGTTTCTGATTCTGACGGCGTGGTGGTATGTGAGACAATATCCACCATTTTCATTTTCCTGGGCATGCAGCAGAGGAACACATCAAATGTTGTAAGAATTCCAGGTCACTATCATTTTAGTCATTCAGCAGACACTCTCATTCAGAGCGGCTGACAATAGTGAGCACATACATTCTCATACTGGCCTACGAATTGAGCTACAAAGGACAGAAGATCCTCAGTATACTGTCAGCGACTGACCAACGAGAACAGTGCACCCCCTTCTGGCCAATAAGAGATGTATACTTTATATTCATTGTATGGTATGTAACACGGGTGACAGACCTTCATAATCAGTAGTTCATTAGGTCAAATCTAAGAGGTTTGATGAATCAGTCCTCAAATGCAAGAGGAAACCACCATTGCAGTAGCAATCTATGAGAAATATATGTTATTTAGAAGAACACTGAGACATAATAGAAATGACCTTTAACATGGTCTGTGTGGGGGTCATCCCACTGCCATATGGCTGTACGACGACAGACAGAGAGAGATCCCTTGAGTGTAAACAGCATGGTGTTGTCGGGGGCTTAGCCTTTTGAATCAGTTAGAAAGATGAGATCAGTGGTTTCCCACTATGTCCAAGCTGGCGTCTGTTCAACACAAACCTGGGTTCAAATATTATTTGAAATATTTCAAATACATTTAGTGTTTGCTTCAGCCTGCCTGGAGTGCTGGGTGGGTTGGAATTGCACTTTTACAGCTATTCCATTGGTTCCATTGCGCCGGGAATGCTCAGTCAAGCCCAGATAATGAATGTGAAATTATATTAAATAGTATTTGAACCCAGGTATGGTAAAACAGGGCATTTTCAGTCCCTTTTCTTCCCCCTGACAAACACCCAGTTGGCACGACCAGAATGTACTAAGACAAGACAAACACATTTTGGACTACAGATACTGTATAAGGCTAAGAACCACCCACTCAAATCCTTAACCTCTCTGATCTACGATACAAGACTCCTACATTCCATCATGGGGCCAAAGGAATGTGAAGATCCATTTTGATTGGCAGTCAGCCCCACAGGAGCTCATTCTGAAGTGGGCCATCAACATTGGCAATCTTCCAAAAGTTCAGGCACTTGGCTCATGGAGTCAAGCTAATTTATGGGAGGGAGGCTGAGGGCAACCTGAGAAGCTCTCCTCCTCAATAAGAAGAAGCATAAAGACAGAGAGCGTCACACACACACTAAGACAGACCACGTAGGCACGCACGCACATTGACACACACCCCCTCCCTTCCTCCTCTAGTCAGTCAGTGGTCCTGAGAGTGGTATGCTGCCCTAGCAGACCCCTACAGAGCTTACAATAGAAATGCAAATGGCTTTCTAGTCAGGAGTCCTTATTGTCAGGGTTACAGCTGAACTGCCACAGCTACCCAGAGGAGGGGGGGGGGGTGGAGACGTTGGGGCTAGTTTCAGAAAATCGTCCTCCGGTTTCAGTGAAAACCACATTCGAAAACAAACAGTAGTGAAACTGACCCAATTGGGTGTGAATATCTAGGCTATGCGGGCAGCACGTGTGAAAAGTGTAACCTAAACTGTAGGCTTAGATAAAAACGGAATAAATCAAAAGGAAAGCTTTGTAAATACACATGGAGGGAATTAGCATTTCAAACTAAGAGATTTATTGAAACTAAAATGTTAAGTTGCTCAGCATGGAGTTGACACAGCATTGAGAGAGGGAATTTCAATGAGCTTAATAAGAAGAAATCAAAGAAAACTTACCAAAGAATTATCAATCTTGCTGTGGCATTTCAGATGCACTCTTTTGTTGTCATGTTCTCTTTCAGCAAATAAGAACGTCTCAGAGAGCACTGATAAAGCAGGCTGAAAATGACTGCTCCGCTCTTCAGAGCCTTTCTACACCGTGCATTCCTTTGAGACACTTCAATGATTGACAAGGCACATCTACAGACCCTGGTCAGATTTTACAGCTTCTTTGGCAAAGGAGCTATCTGTGCAATGGAATTCTCCACATCCATAACTTCTGCTGCATCAGTCCAAACACAGAGATTGAGAGCTCTTCTACCCTGCTCTTCACACACACACTGACCGACACTTCATCTTGGTGTGGCTCCAACAAGTGTGTGTCCTCCCAGTGTTGTCGTCAATGGGATATTTCCTAGGGGATTGTGAGGATTTACCTCGGGAGGGGAGGGGCCAGGGTTATTGTCATGCCCAGTGTCCTTGCTGTAGATCAGTCTATGGGGCTTTCTCATTGGCTCACGTAAGATTGCTTGCATGGTCAGTCAGCACACACACTCGATATCAGTCACGCACGGAATCCTGGCATGAGACAATCAACAGGGTTTCACCTAATTGCAGTTCGCTTGGACATGTAGATTAGTTTTAAACAGTTCCCATTCCAGAGGAATCTGTAAAGCCGATTTGAAGAAAGCATCACAAAAACAGGTCATTGGCAACCAACCATTGCGCACCACACAGTTGGCGTTGGGATGTGCGCTTTATCGTAGTGACGAGACCGAGATCTCCACTTGATTAACAGAGTCATAGGTCAGCTGACAATGGAGAGAAGAACATAGAAAAACAACTGATCGTACTCTCTCGTTAGTGAACACCGCAATGGCCCTGATGGCCGAAAGACAAGGCCAAGATAACTAAACTACTTGACTTCTCAAGCCGAATGATATCAGTCATGGTGGAAAAGACAGCAACTTGATACAGACGTCGAGCAGAGATGATTTAGTCCTGCAGTCAAAGAACAAGCATCATTGACAGGTACTCCACCATTACATTCCAGAATGGCGAGGGGTTGGCGGTTGATGCATGTAAACCAAACACTGCAAGTCCCTAGACACAAATCGATCCCCATTTAAAATAACAGCAAACATTTCTAAGAGAAGAGCTATTTTACGACTGGTTCAGATAACCAGTGAAGAACCAGAGACTCTAATAAAGGACATAGAACTGTTGAATCACCACCTCGCTGGACAGAAGAACCAAACCCAAACAGAATCAGGCAATGTGCCCTGCTATGCCCAGGTCCACTGAGCCCCACTGCCTGGCGCCTGCTTTTTAAAAATGGGGGCTGAATGAAACAAGCAACACAATAGAAAAAAAGTGCCTGCATAATCACTGCTGGGCTTATCGGCTAACGGCTGGATACAGAGAGGAGACCTCGGCATCAGGCTCCACACCCACGTTACATGCCGTTCTGCTCCTACAGGGTTCAGATACCAGCCTGTAAAATAGTGGCTATAGCATGTGGCAGAGGGACGACGGTCAGTCCTCTTTACCCTCATTCTATAAAAGACATCTGATCTGATAAAGTCACCCCCAAATGTGTCAAGTGTCTGTCTCAGAGTAAATTCTTACTCTAGAGTAGAACAGTTTGTCTTTGTGTGGGAGTGGAGGTAGAGGGGAGGGGAGGCCCTCACTGTCACGTTAATGGTTCAGTGTTAATCCAGGGCTTTGCCTGAGGATGGGAGACTTCCTGCCTGACAAGAGTAAACACTATAGGATCTTCCTCTCCCTCCTCACATGTTTAGGTTGACTATACAATACCCCCTGAAGGACCATTTAACCACACAGCCCAATTCTTTTAAAAGTTGAGGAAAAGTTGAAAAGACGTGCCTTTGTTTTATTTTGGCTGTCAGCAACCCCGTTTTCAAATCTGATCACGGAAGAAGACAGAACTAGGTGTGACATGGCCAGAATAAAACAATACAGACAATTGGCATTGTGCAGCAAGATACACCACCAAAAATGACTATTTTTGAAACACTAAGAGTCCTAAAAGATTATCTTTACAGCAGATAAAGGTTCAGTGCCCTCCTTGTCCTGTGAGTCTCACTTCTAGATAACTCTTTATCACTAAAGTGAATAACAGAAAAGCATACCTGAAATGATGTCTTCAGGGAATTCCTACCCTCAATCCAGGCATATTAAGGGAGATACAATAGCAACCACCCCCAGAGCCTGGCTGTCCTCATTTGACTACACTGCCTTCCCAAAGCAGAGCTAATGAAAACAATGAGCTCTAGTGAGACAACCTATCCCAACTAGCAATGTCAACTCACCTAGGCAACATGGAACATTCCACTTTCCAAACCAAGCGGGGGGAGGCTAAATCTACAACACATTAAAAAATATATAAAAAGGAGAGTTAATACAGTAAAAGACGATCTATCCAGATACTCCAAACTATGGAGTCTACACCAGAAATAAAGCATATTATTTTACACTGGTTCGTATAGGATTTGCATAAGATTTTTTACATTGTTTACTACTTTGCCCTCTCTCTAAGCTGAGTGAGTCCATGCCTGTGGCGTTACAAGTTGTAATAGGATTCAGGCATTAAGACTCCGGAGCCAGTCAGCAGGGACCTTGTATGATGTTATGAGGCATGAGTTTATACTAAATTACTGTAAACATATTTAATTGGATTCAGATTATATTTTTTTATAATTTTTATTTAAGTCTATGCCTCAAGTGTGGCCTACTATACTACAACACACGAACAGAAAAAAACATGTTTATAAGAACACAAAAACCCCAGAGAGAAATTCGACAACACATTTTAAAAAACATTCCGATTTTCATAGAGCACTGGGAGTTACGTGAATTCACTAGGCTTATATTACATACAAAAAAGCAATTTCGTCCACTAGATGGCATGTTGTTGTGCCTCATCTACTGATCCCATCTTTTCTGCAGTTGTTTGTTCTGGTTAGCAGCAGGGAGTGTGGAAGACCAGAGCCCGGAGAGATGAAATCACATTAACAACGGAATACAACACAGAGGTGTGAACGTCTGATTGAGGAAATTCAATACTGGATGCCTAAATAAAAATCAAGGTTGATCCATCATTGGCCCCCATTCAAATCCACAGGAGGTTCACAAAGAATTCACCTAAGAATACTCTGCATGCCTTCTAGACCAGCATATGGTCATTAGCTAGTTACTGGTGGTGCCAAAGCGCAGGGGGTTGGCAGTTTGGCCATGGTCTATTCACACACACAGTGGTCTTTTCACACACAGGGGCCCTGCCTGTTGAGTGGTGACAGTCCCCTACCACCACCAGCTGTCTCGGTCTATCTACATCAGGGACAGTCAACGACACAGCCACAGCCAGGCAGCTAGACCAGCCAGCCAGGAACCTGGAATTCAAACAAAGCCCCTGGGACAGAGCGCTGGTTGGCCCTGGCTCCCCAAACAATGGCCCTAACTGGCCCTCTTTGTGTGATTGACAGGGTGCACTCACATGGAAAATGGTTCCCCTTTTGTTCCGTGGTCCCGTCTCTAATGGTATCATAGGCTAGCTAGTGTATCACACACACGTTTGTGGTCGACTGATAAACTAGAGGACAGCCTCAAATGACGCTATGGTTCTTGAGATGTGCGCAAGTAACATCATTGATTTACGTAAACTGAGGTTTACATTCAATTGTCAAGTCATTTCAGAAAACATTGGCATTGAAAGGGTAACATTCCTGAGTGATGAATGAGTCATAATGAGGAAGGGTTTGACCTGTTGTGGGGCAGTCGGAGCTGAAAGTCAATGATCAAGGGTCTGTCAATGGGATTTAAAAGTGTAAAAAGCATACGGGAAACAGAACCGATGGGTGTCTCTGGACAGAGTGATGTCTGATGATGACAGAGAGTCGAGGTAAAGTGGGCTAAAGGTCTCCCATGTTTCGAAACTTGGCATATATCTCGCTCTCTCTGCCCCTACCCTTGCCCCCTACACCCCAGATCCTCCTCTGTGCCATTTAAGAGTCATTATCTAACCCGAAATAACAACCATGACACAGAGAGAGAGAGAGAAGTCTGGAGAATGGGTCCATTGTCTTCCTCAGCCAATGAGAAGAGAGGCCCAGTCAGTCTCTAAAGGACATGCAGCCCCCCTGCCTAAGTCATGACATGGGCAGTATATTTCTGCTGTGTACAACCTAGTTGCATTCCAAATTACACCCTATTCCCTATATAGTGCACTACTTTTGACCAGAGCCCTATAGGCCCTCGTTAAAAGTATTGCACTATAGAATAGGTTGCCATTTGGGATACAATCCCAGACAGACAGCCGGCCATAGGAGCATGAGTTAAACCACAACACTGGGGCAGTAAAAGTCTGGCTTTTCTAGTGTAAATATACACTCCAAGGCACTAGATAGTGTTGCATGGTGTAGTTGTGTACTTTGTCAATATTAGAACATGAAAAATGGTTTGGTACTAGAATTTGTTATTTTCGGTACTTCTGTCAAATATCAGCGCAGCCGAACCAAACGAGAGTGTGCTAGCATACACCCTTAAAATAATAGAAAAAAAGCGACAATAGTACTGTTTCTCCATTTTGAGACGGCAGAAATGTGTCATTCATTTGATTGGGGGGGTTCAAAGAGAGCTTTGTCGCGCAATTTTACATCTATTTTTCTGTGAAATAATTTGCATGGAAACGAGTCATCTCTCTTTGTTGTTATTCGAAGACTTTATTGAAGAATCCCTACAGTTGACCAATCGCCAACGAAGGGGCGTAGACTTCAGCTCCGAACTTGCCTCCAGAAAAAAAATGTGCACCGAACGGCCTTTAAAAAAACAATTTAAATAAGAACTTGCCGAAGTCCAAAACATCACAAAATGTCATCATAATACATGCACGAACTCTACCGAACGGTTTCGGCTGTGAAGCATGCAGACGCCTTTATAACGCGAGCCCACCGTGTCTGCTCTATAGCCTGGGAGTCTGGGCTGTTAGCTCATGTTAGCTCCCCACTCATGATGCATAGAAGTTAACACACTTAAATAATGTGACACGGAATGTTGAAATGGTTAATAACTGATTCACAAAACAATCTCCATACAGGCTACAACACTACAATGCAAGAAGAAACCAGTAGCTCCCAGCTTTGACGGATAACTACACTTTCTAGATTACAGCTCAAGCTATCGTCAATTCACTGCTCTCTGGTCCTTTGTTTGAGGAATCATAATGCAAAATATGCCGATTACAAAGCAGATTGCCACCAAAACTTAAATGTTTGTGGCATGTGTGTGTGTGAGAGAGAGAGAATAGGGCTCTGATGGCCGCCCCCACTCTTGCCCAATGAATGACGTCATTACTGGTTAAAGAGACTTTTAAAGAGCACTTTAATAAAATAAGTCAATTCGATGCAAATGTTGTTCATCAGCACAATAAATGGAAGGGAAACAGATTGTCATCTGTAGCCTGATGAAATCAGCCATAACAAGCTAAATCTGGATTTGCCCAGTTTATCAAGAGATTTTCCATTCAAATAAGTTGCTATGTTGTCAGACAAAGTTAAATTGATTGAAATTATTGTATCATTTATTAATTAATGCATACATGGCCGTCTCTGAAAAATTGACAATTCTGTGACTTTGGCTAAAATAGCTTGTTTAAAATTTTTAAAAAGTGGTATTGTTTTGGAATTGTTCTGGTATAGAGTATCATGATAGTATAGAGTAGGGTTGTGCCGAGTAGTCGGACAAAATGAGTATAGCAACAGATATGGGAAATGTTCCTGATACAATTATGATCCCAGTATTTTTTGTTATTATCCGTGATCTAAATATATATATTTGGGTGGCAGCACGCATCTTTCAATTAAGTGCAAGGTGCTCGGTGGTCTAAATAACTCAACTGGCTAGTTTGCCTGTCTGTGAAGTAAAGGTAGACCGATTAATCGGAATGGCCGATTAATTGGTATTAATTAGTATTTTTGAACACCGATTTGGCCTTTATTTATCTTTATTTAACTAGGCAAGTCAGTTAAGAACACATTCTTATTTTCAATGGCGGCCTAGGAACAGTGGGTTAACTGCCTTGTTCAGGGGCAGAACGACAGATTTTTTACCTTTTTACCTTACCTTAACCTCGTTTTTGCAACCTTCCGGTTACTAGTCCAACGCTCGAACCACCTGCCTTACATTGCACTCCATGAGGAGCCTGCGTGGCAGGCTGACTGACTACCTGTTACGCGAGGGCAACAAGAAGCCAAGGTAAGTTGCTAGTTGGCATTAAACTTTTTTTTTTTTATCAATCTTCACATAATCCCGAGTTAAACTAGTAATATCAACCATGTGTAGTTATCTAGTGTGTCCTGCGTTGCATATAATCGATGCGGTGTCTGTTAATTTCTCATCGAATCACAGTCTACTTCGCCAAATGGGTGATAATTTAGCACGGTCGTTGCACCAAACCTAACCATAAACATCAATGCCTTTCTTAAAATCAATACACAAGTATATATTTTTAAACCTGCATATTTAGTTAATATTGCCTGCTAACATGAATTTCTTATCATTAGAGAAATTGTGTCACTTCTCTTGCGTTCTGTGCAAGCAGTCAGGGTATATGCAGCAGTTTGGGCTGCCTGGCTTGTTGCGAACTGTGTGAAGTCCATTTATTCCTAACAAAGACCGTTATTAATTTGCCAGAATTGTACATAATTATGACATAACATTGAAGGTTGTTGAAAGTACCTGCAATATTTAGACTTAGGGATGCCACTCGTTCGATAAAATACGGAACGGTTCTGTTTTTCACTGAAAGAATAAACCTTTTGTTTTCGAAATGATAGTTTCTGGATTCGACCATATTAATGACCGAAGGCTCGTATTTCTGTGTGTTATTATGTTATAATTAAGTCTATGATAGAGCAGTCTCACTGAGCGATGGTAGGCAGCAGCAGGCTCGTAAGCATTCATTCAAACAGCACTTTCGTGTGTTTGCCAGCAGCTCTTCACAATGCTTCAAGCATTGTGCTGTTTATGACTTCAAGCCTATCAACTCCCGAGATTAGGCTGGTGTAACCGATGTGAAATGGCTAGCTAGTTAGCGGGGTGCGAGCTAATAGCGTTTCAATCTGTGACTTCACTCGCTCTGAGACTTGGAGTAGTTGTTCCCCTTGCTCTGCAAGGGCCGCGGCTTTTGTAGAGCAATGGGTGACGATGCTTCGAGGGTGGTTGTTGTCGATGTGTTCCTGGTTCGAGCCCAGGTAGGTGTGAGGAGAGGGACGGAAGCTATACTGTTACACTGGCAATACTAAAGTGCCTATAAGAACATCCAGTAGTCAAAGGTATATGAAATACAAATGGAAATAGTCCTATAATTCCCATAATAACTACAACCTAAAACTTCTTACCGGGGAATATTGAAGACTCATGTTAAAAGGAACCACCAGTTTTCATATGTTCTGAGCAAGGACTTTAAACGTTAGCTTTTTTATATGGCACATATTGCACTTTTACTTTCTTCTCCAACACTTTGTTTTTGCATTATTTAAACCAAATTTAACATGTTTCATTATTTAAATGAGGCTAAATTGATTTTATTGATGTATTATATTAAGTTAAAATAAGTGTTCATTCAGTAGTTGTAATTGTCATTATTACAAATAAATTAAATTAAAATTCATTAATTAATTAATTGTATTATTTATTTACTTTAAAATATATATATTTTTCTCTATTAAAAAAAAACATTTTTATATATATATATATATATATATATTTTTTTTTAATCGTCCGATTAATTGGTATCAGCTTTTTTTTTGGTCCTCCAATAATCCGTATCGGCGTTGAAAAATCATATTCGTACTTTGATCCTGTTGCTCTGATTGGATAGAGTGAATCTGTATTTCTCCATTCACTCGCTCCACTTCATAATTTCATCTGATCACTTCTCCTCGCATGTTCCGGTCTGATCATTTAGATTGCTGCTGCCTCCTGTTTGCCTGCTACTATGATGAATCAGATGGTCGAGGACGTTTGCTAGCCAGCAAGCTATCAATGTGCATAATATCTAACAACTTGCAATCTGCCTGTTGCAAGTTGAGGAAACAGACACACTTGATTGGTCTATAAACGTCCAGGGAGATAAGTAGATGTCAAAATACCTAGGCATATTAAAACACTTCCGTTTTTGCCGATTAACTGTCAATTTACAGATACGATTAGGAATGAGTATGGCCAGGTCGGCACACCACTAGTATCGAGTATTGTGATACTAAGCCTAGTATGGAAGTCAACATTCTGGTGACAACACTACTAGATGTACACTCTCACAGGCCTAGACACCTCCACCCATCCTCCCACAGCTTTAAAACGTGTATCTGCTTTTCCTTCTTCACATGTCACCCATCGGTGGTTGTTTAACAGAGTTTGGAGATCAGACAATACATTTTACACTTAAGTCATTTAGCAGATGTTCTTATCCAGAGCGACTTACAGTAAGAAAGTCATATCATATTTTGTGTGTACTTGTCCCCCATGGGAATCGAACCCACAACCCTGGCGTTGCAAGTGCCAAGCTCTACCAACTGAGCCACAATGAGATAACACACATCACATCCCACCCCGTGCTCTAAACCTCCCATTCGCTATTGAGCAGTCTAGTCGTAAATGAACGAAGGAGATATTTGCTGGCATTGACACTTTCACACCTACCAGAGAATGTGTGAGAATGTGTTTTATGAACACGCCACGAAGTTCAGGGCATTCCTTCCTCTATAGGGCGGTCTTCAATGTTCTCTACATTGGCTTTCTCTCACTGTTGTGTGAAGAGGTTAGTTTGCTCACATAATTTAAAAGGCATGTACTGCATCCCTTCCCTGTTGGGTAGATATCATAGATATCTGTAAAAAAAATGTACCTTCACACTTCTTTACTAAGCCTAGTAAATATCACGGATGAAAGAGTGTAAAAAAAAAAAAGTGAAGTTCGTACCTAGTCCTAATGTAACCATAACAAGCTGTGGCCCTGCCCTTCGTGGTTTAGTAACGATCAGTTAGCATTCCACTCTTCCAGCTCAAACTAAGGTACACTGTACTTTATGACCAAGCAATATTCTATAAATGACATGTGTCTAGTATAATGACAGTCCTGTCTCTGCATGTCAGTGGTTAGAGTTGCACCAATATACAGTCCCTGAGGCCATAAACATTGTCTTCACAAATACAGTACTAGTCAAAAGTTGGTTTGGGCTTAGTGGGACTATCGTTTGTTTTTCAACAGGACAATGACCCAAAACACACCTCCAGGCTGAGTATGGGCTATTTGACTAATTAGGATAATGATGGAGTGCTGCATCAGATGACCTGGCCTCCACAATCACCTGATCTCAACCCAATGTAGATGGTTTGGAATGAGTTGGACCACAGAGTGAAGGAAAAGCAGCCAACAAGGAACTCCTTCAAGACTGTTGGAAAAACATTCCAGGTGAAGCTGGTTGAGAGAATGCCAAGAGTGTGCCAAGCTGTCATCAAGGCAAAGGGTGGCTACTTAGAAGAATCTAAAATATATTAGAGTTGCACCCCTTCTGAAAAAACCTACACTCGATCCCTCCGATGTCAACAATTACAGACCAGTATCCCTTCTTTCTTTTCTCTCCAAAACTCTTGAACGTGCCGTCCTTGGCCAGCTCTCCCGCTATCTCTCTCTGAATGACCTTCTTGATCCAAATCAGTCAGGTTTCAAGACTAGTCATTCAACTGAGACTGCTCTCCTCTGTATCACGGAGGCGCTCCGCACTGCTAAAGCTAACTCTCTCTCCTCTGCTCTCATCCTTCTAGATCTATCGGCTGCCTTCGATACTGTGAACCATCAGATCCTCCTCTCCACCCTCTCCGAGTTGGGCATCTCCGGCGCGGCCCACGCTTGGATTGCGTCCTACCTGACAGGTCGCTCCTACCAGGTGGCGTGGCGAGAATCTGTCTCCTCACCACGCGCCCTCACCACTGGTGTCCCCCAGGGCTCTGTTCTTGGCCCTCTCCTATTCTCGCTATACACCAAGTCACTTGGCTCTGTCATAACCTCACATGGTCTCTCCTATCATTGCTATGCTGACGACACACAATTAATCTTCTCCTTTCCCCCTTCTGATGACCAGGTGGCGAATCGCATCTCTGCATGTCTCGCAGACATATCAGTGTGGATGACGGATCACCACCTCAAGCTGAACCTCGGCAAGACGGAGCTGCTCTTCCTCCCGGGGAAGGAATGCCCGTTCCATGATCTCGCCATCACGGTTGACAACTCCATTGTGTCCTCCTCCCAGAGCGCCAAGAACCTTGGCGTGATCCTGGACAACACCCTGTCGTTCTCAACCAACATCAAGGCGGTGGCCCGTTCCTGTAGGCTCATGCTCTACAACATCCGCAGAGTACGACCCTGCCTCACACAGGAAGCGGCGCAGGTCCTAATCCAGGCACTTGTTATCTCCCGTCTGGATTACTGCAACTCGCTGTTGGCTGGGCTCCCTGCCTATGCCATTAAACCCCTTCAACTCATCCAGAACGCCGCAGCCCGTCTGGTGTTCAACCTTCCCAAGTTCTCTCACGTCACCCCGCTCCTCCGTTCTCTCCACTGGCTTCCAGTTGAAGCTCGCATCCGCTACAAGACCATGGTGCTTGCCTACGGAGCTGTGAGGGGAACGGCACCTCAGTACCTCCAGGCTCTGATCAGGCCCTACACCCAAACAAGGGCACTGCGTTCATCCACCTCTGGCCTGCTCGCCTCCCTACCACTGAGGAAGTACAGCTCCCGCTCAGCCCAGTCAAAACTGTTCGCTGCTCTGGCCCCCCAATGGTGGAACAAACTCCCTCACGACGCCAGGACAGCGGAGTCAATCACCACCTTCCGGAGACACCTGAAACCCCACCTCTTTAAGGAATACCTAGGATAGGATAAGTAATCCCTCTCACCCCCCTTAAGATTTAGATGCACTATTGTAAAGTGACTGTTCCACTGGATGTCATAAGGTGAATGCACCAATTTGTAAGTCGCTCTGGATAAGAGCGTCTGCTAAATGACTTAAATGTAAATGTATATATTGATTTGTTTAACACTTTTTTTGGTTACTAAATGATTCCATATGTGTCATTTCATAGTTGAGATGTCTTCACTATTATTCTACAATGTAGAAAATAGTACAAATAAAGGAAACCCATGGAATGAGTAGGTGTGTCTAAACTTTTGACTGGTACTGTACATAAAATATTCCCACCTGTTAACAATTCCCTAACAAAGGGCAATGTGTGACTGTAGCACCAATTACAACTGCAGCCTCGTTGCTTTACGTTTAATCCCAGCAGGTCAAAGTGGGTGAACTGATACACCTCCAGCTGGATCTGAAATTCCCTTTCTGAATGCACCGACTACATTACACAGGACTCCTCGTTTCCAAGATAGTGTCTTTGTGGGTTAAGGTTAGCTTGTTTGACACTTTGCAGACACTTGAGTCCAGAGTAAAAGTCATTTGTACAAAAAAACGTTCTTCCTGATATGCCCAACTCTTGTGTGCTGCATTTGGTATTGTGTGCCAGTTTTGGATAAAACAATATATTAATGTAGATCCATCCGTAAGTTTAATGTATACAATTTTAAACACAGGGCACTTCTTCTCAGCACAATGGGAGAGATGGTACGCAACAATCACTCTACGATAGTACCCATTGACACATACTGTATTCTTATTCAATGTCTGTCATATTCAATTCAATAGAAATGTATTGTGCCTGGGTGTAAGGGCAATTTAGTTGCAGCTCATAGCCCACCTTCTGACGACCAGGGCGAGGGTCTTGTGGGAGCTTTTGACCAGACAGATGGCCTCCTGTCTGGATCCACTGATGGGAACTGTGTTGATGTTGACGATCTCATCTCCCACCTGCAGGCTGACGGTCGCCGCCTTGCTGCCCTCCTCCACCTGAATCACGCAACAGGAATGTTTAATTAAAGGTGTTAATAAGTAGTTTATACAGCATTAATAAAACAGCTATAACTTACTGGGGCAAATTGAGATTTTGGGACTGTTAACATTTCTCAAGTGAAGAGTATAAGAAAACAATTGCACACAGATAGTGTTGGCAGGGGAAAAGGGGCCCAGTCAAGGGATGCTGTCTGATAGTTATGTGGATAAAAGAACATGTTACAGACTTAATGTCTCATTAGTGAAGTATATTTTAATAACAGTTCACTTTCCATAGTTCATCAGTTTAGAAGAATATCACATTCCATCCACAGACTGTGTTGACAGGACCCTCTCTTCAACCCTGCCATGCTGGCATTGAGTCAACTTCATTAAAAATGGTTCTATCATATCCACCCTTCCAAATCCCCTCTCTCCAGCCCAGTCTCAAAGTTCAGAGGGGGACTAGCCTACTACTGACAAGCAAATGGAGCAAGTCACAAAGTTATACGAGATGTATGATTTTGTAAATTATATCAATCTAACATTAACGGGATGGATTGTTATTTTGTGTAGCTTCTGAAAGTGACGAAGAGCTGGAGAACACACGCAATATAGCGTAAACCCAATCCTTGTAAGAGTTGGTGGTCAGTGACCATGGATCAGATCAGAGTCCATTGTGTCCATCCTGCACTGGAAGAATTATACTGTGGCAACCTGAGAGCACTGATTTATTTTAAATGAAACCATAAGGAACTTGAAAACAGTTGGAGCAGACGTGTTGCACATTCCATCACTAATTCTCTACACATACAGGAGTACAGGAGAGGGGAATGGAAACAGAATGGAGAATAGAAATGGAAATGGATGGAAACAAACTGTTTCCTCATTCTGTTGGAGAGCAGCATTGACTGAGCCAATCCTGGTCAGCCACTGCCAAACACACATTATCTTCACTTCTGCATTCCTAAATGGTTCCTGGTACTGCTTTGATGAGCATGGAAGACAGACAGCAACCCCCCCCCTCGGGGCAGAAGTTTAAAGGTGAAAATATGCAACATATCAAATGCATAAAGGTGTGGGAACAGCCCCAACAATTTCTGGACTGAGAAAACATGGGAGTGTTGGAAGAAACACACACAGTTAACCAATCAGGAAACTACAGTGATGTTCCAGTGTTTAATCGCCACACAGGCTTATTTTCATATCAGGGGAAACAGGAAAGGTGAAACAAATCCATGACAGTGGAGAAATAATTACATTTAAAATTAGTTTTATTTGCATGATTGATCTATGGTACTTGTTATTGTTGTTTATTTGCACATCGGTTGTTAAATAGTGTGGCTAAAGTTAAGTCAATAAGGGTTCTCTGTATTTCTCGTTCTTCATCATAGATAGATAGATAGATAGATAGATAGATAGATAGATAGATAGATAGATAGATAGATAGATAGATAGATAGATAGATAGATAGATAGATAGATAGATAGATACCTTGGTTATGAGCAGTGGTTCTCGGTGCTCCAGACCCCCTCTCAGGGTGAACCCCCAAGGTGCCCCACCAAATAGCAGGACATCCACAAATCTATATTCAACAACACCCTGAATCCCGTTCCCGACAGACGTGAATCTGTCCGCGTCTAGGAAGGCTTTGACTTCTCTGTCTGACATCCTTAACTCGCTTCTGTAGTCGACGACGTCCATAGTGTTGAAGAGGGATGGGAACTCTTGACAATCAGAAGTTCCCGACCAGCTCCCGTTTTATTTCACAAGAGAATGATCAACTAACTAGTCACTATAATTTGCTGTCATATGTGAACACCTGCCATACTCCATACACGATCATGAGTTTAGTTGATAAATAACGACTACCCTCAGCTTGTACAGTTGTAGTTTATCTTGGTAAGACGGCGAATCGATATAATCAATTGTCCTCTTTCTTTCTTTATGTTTTCCATCACAGACATCTTTACCCCGTCACTCACGGTAACCAACGGTGACGGAAAAACATAGGCCTACCCTCCTCTCCAAGTGTGCCTATTCAACAGGCATAAATTGATACCTTTACGCATCGTTTTCATCCAGCTGGCTTCTCTTAAGCAGACAACAATTCAAAGTTTTGACTCGTCTGAAAAAGACATGGTTAATGTTTTAGAAAGCAAAATATATATACTAAATCAAATAGTTTAGGCAAACATATTTGAGGAGAACAGGAAAAGAATACGAAGTCAAGTGAAAACCCAGTGTTGAAGGTCTGCACTGGACAGGCACCTGAGACGAGACACCTGCATAGACAGAAATAGTAATGGCGTCTTTTTGTAGGCACTATAATCCGCCATGGTTCGTTCGACAAAGCCTATGGAGAAATTTAATGGCGTGTTTGGATAAACGCCGAAAATAACGTGTGGTAAACACGGGTTTAGGCCATTTTATAAATTTTACTCTATACAATAATCTTAATCGGCTAATGTCACTTTTTGAGTTATGACGAATTTATGTAAAACAAAAAAAAACACAAAGGCTTCATAATTCGCTAAAGTAATGTTAACTGAATGCTATTATATCATAGAAAAAACGTGTAACCTCCTGTGTTAACCGCATACCTTATTTTTGACGTTTATTCCAAAACTTTAATATTTCGTCATTCATTTTTTTCCCATAGGAATGGCTAAACGAAGCAGGGTTTTAAGACCACAAACTGGCGAGCAGAGGCGCGCACTTGACTAACATTAATTAATGATTATGATCTCTTGAGTTTCTCTCATGTGCACCATTTAATTAACCATTTTTATTCCATATGATAAATGCCTCTCTACCACTAAATATATTTTTGAGATTATACTGCCCCCCAGCGGGGAGAAAAAAACGTTCAGGAACGTTTCTAAAACCGTGTTGGTTCTTGAATGCAGCCTATACGGCTTGCAATCACTCATGTGACCCGTTCGGGATGTTTTGTATTTAGCAACGTCATTGTAATCAGACGCCACACGAAGACGTTCCTGCAGAAGGTGATTGTCGCTAGGTCTAACATTTAGATTTTTTAAAAATGGTGAAAGTAACATTTAACTCGTCCTTTGGACAAAGGGATTTGAAGAAGTCATGCAATGCCGAAGCGCTTATTCCGGAGGAGAGGGTGAGTTGAGCTAAACCAATGTGGTTAATATTTGTTGCGAAGGATGTTCGACGCAACTAACGTGGATGACGCAACTTTGTATCAGTTTAAACAATGTAGAAACCTAACTGAAACAAAGTAACGTCGATTAGAAACCTGTATAGACTCTTGATAATTCAAACCGTGACCGGAGCGACGTCGGAAAATGTCTGTTAAGCAAATTATTTTCGGTAGGCTTAGTGGTGTTCGCAGTTGCTGGCCTGGGCAGAACCGTGCTAGCTTTCTGTTTCGGTCTTGATTTTAGTAGAGGCCTGTAACTGAAATGCGTGAAGATCACTCCGGTCGTCTTTCCTATTTATTCGAATAATTGTTCCTGTTTGTGTTCGTTGTTGGTTCTGAAGAGTAAAAAGTAAATGCGTTTATATAGACGCCATACACAAAGTATTGATAAAATTAAGTGTATTAGTGTCGAAGGTCGGTGTGAGGTCTTTCCTCCTGATAAAGCAATAAGAGGGAACTTTTGATAACCTGTCTGTACACAGCATGCATTTTGTTAACAAACAAAAAATATCACCTGTCAGTTAGTAGATGCTGTATCCGTAATTAGAAGCCTGTCAGTCCAAACTCATCCCAAGAGCCTGGATTCATGTCTATAAATCTAAGGTTGGCGCAGGGTAGTAATGACATGTTATAGGGCCCGGGCTACCAATAAGTGCGCAGTTAAACTTAATTTTTATTTGGCGTGTAAGTGCCCATAAAGTTAGTTGCATTCGAAAGGTATTCAGACCCCTTCACTTTTTCCACATTTTGATACATTACAGCCTTATTCAAAAAATCAATTCAATAAAAAAAATATACTCCTCAATCTACACACAATGACAAAGTGAGAAAAGGATTGTAGAAATTTGAGCAAATTCATAAACACTTAATTGGGTGCAGTGTACTAAGGCACTGTATAGAAGTGCTTAAGTGTCAGTACAGACCCGGGTTTGATCCCAGGCTGTGTCATAACCAGCTGTGACCGGGAGTTCCATAGGACGTCGCACAATTGGCCCAGCATCGTCTGGGTTAGGGGAGGGTTTGGCCAGTGGGGCTTTACTTGTCTCATCGCACTCTAGCGACTCCTTGTGGTGGCCCGGGCACCTGCAGGCTGATGTCGGTTGTTAGGTGAGCGGTGTTAAATCCGACACTTTGGTGCAGCTGCCTTCTGGGTTATGAAGTGTGGTTTGGTGGGTCATGTTTTGGGGATGCATGCCTTGACCTTTCCGAGGCCGTTGGGGAGATGAGACAAGATCGCAATTAGATATCACGAAATTGTGGAGAAAAGGGGGGTAAAATGCAAAAAACAATAATACTTTATTTATGTAAGTATTCAGACCCTTTGCTATGAGACATGAAATTGAGCTCGGGTGCATCCTGCTTCCATTGATCATCCTTGAGATGTTTCTACAACTTAGAGCTCCGAGACAGTATTGTGTCAAGGCACAGATCTGGGGAAGGGTACCAAAAAGTGTCTGCAACATTGAAGGTCCCCACAGTACTCTCCATCGTTCTGTAAGTTTAGAACCACCAATACTGTTCCTAGAGCTGGCTACCCAGACAAACTGAGCAATCGGGGGAGAAGGGCCTTGGTCAGGGGAGGGACCAAGAACCCAATGGTCAGTCTGACAGAGGTCCAGAGTTCCTGTGGAGATGGGAGAACCTTCCAGAAGGACAACCATCTCTGCAGCACTCCACCAATCAGGCCTTTATGGGTGAGTGGCCAGACTGAAGCCACTCCTCAGTAAAAGCACATGACAGCCCGGATAGAGTTGGCCAAAAGGCACCTAAAGGACTCCGATCCAGAGAAACAAGATTCTCTGGTCTGATGAAGCCAAGATTGAACTCTTTGGCCTGAATACCAAGCGTCACATCTGTAGGAATCTAGGCAGTGCTCATCACCTGGCCCATACCATCCCTACGGTGAAGCATGGTGGTGGCAGCACCATGCTGTGGGGATGTTTTTCAGCTGCACAGACTGGGAGACTAGTCATGATTGAGGGAAAGATGTACCGAGATCCTTGATGAAAACCTGCTCCAGGGCGCTCAGGATCTCGGACTGGTGAGAAGGTTAACCTTCCAACAGGACACCAACCCTAAGCACACAGCCAAGACAACGCAGGAGGGGCTTCAGGACAAGCCTCTGAATGTCCTTGAGTGACCCAGCCAGAGCCTGGACTTGAACCTGATTGAACATCTCTAGAGAGACCTAAAAATATCTGTGCAGCTACGTTCCCCATTCAACCTGACAAAGCTTGAGAGGATCTGCAGAGAAGAGTCAGAGAATTTCCCAAATACATGTGTGCCAAGCTTGTAGCGCCATACCCAAGAAGACTCTCATCTGTAATCACTGCTTTGTCATTATGGGATATTGTGTGTAGATTGAGGGGGGGAAAACAACTTAATCCATTTTAGAATAAATCAAATCAAATCAAATCAAATTTATTTATATAGCCCTTCGTACATCAGCTGATATCTCAAAGTGCTGTACAGAAACCCAGCCTAAAACCCCAAACAGCAAACAATGCAGGTGTAAAAGCACGGCTGTAAGGCTGTAACCTAACAAAAATGTGGAAATAGGAACTGGTCTGAATACTTTCCAAATGCATTGGAAATAGAGTACAGGTGAGATTGCAAGTCTATAGAGAATTCCTTCACTATAGAGAATCTGAGTGAGTAGAGGAATGCAGCAGCCAGGGACAGACTTGGGGAGAAAATGCCACTGCATAGAAAGACCTGGAAATCATGTCTGTTTCACAAGTAGGAGTGCAGTTTGGACAGTCAGACTGTTGATTTAAACAGGTGATGTCCTGGATAAGGCGTCAGAGGCTAGTTGAAGGTCTGTGACGTGACCAGACTAGAGGTTGACCGATTATGATTTTAACACAGGTGCCGATTATTGGAGGACTAGAAAAGCCGATACCGATTAATTGGCTGATTTTAAGTAATATTAATGTGTGTGTGTGTGTGTATATATATGTGTGTGTGTATATATACGCACACACACACACACACACACACACACTTCTTCTTTTTTTGTAATAATGACAATTACAACAATACTGAATTAACACTTATTTTAACTTAATAAATCAATTTGGCCTCAAATAAATAATGTTCAATGTTCAATAAAGTTCAATTTGGTTTAAATAATGCAAAAACAAAGTGTTGGAGAAGAAAGTAATATGTGCCATGTAAAAAATAAAAAATAAAAGTTAACGTCATGTTCTGAGCAAGGAATTTAAACAACATATGAAAGTTGGTGGTTCCTTTTAACATGAGACTTCAATATTCCAAGGTAAGAGGTTTTAGGTTGTAGTTAATAGTATTTATAGGACTATTTCCCTCTACCATTTGTATTTCATATACCTTTGACTATTGGCTGTTCTTATAGGCACTATAGTATTGCCAGTGTAACAGATTAGCTTCCGTCCCCCTCCTCGCCTCTACCTGGGCTCGAACCAGGAACACATCGACAACAGCCACATTCGAAGCATCTTTATCCATCGCTCCACAAAAGCTGCGGCCCTTGCAGCGCAAGGGGAACAACTACTCCAAATCTAAAAGCGAGTGATGTTTGAAACAGTATTAGCGTGCAGAACAAGCTAATTAGCTAGCCATTTCACATTGGTTACACCAGCCATTAGGCTGATATGCTTGAAGTCATAAACAGCGCTGTGCTTGCGAAGAGCTGCTGGCAAAATGCACAAAAGTGATGTTTGAATGAATGATTACGGGCCTGCTGCAGACTGCTCTATCAAATCAGACTTAATTATAACATAACACACAAATACGAGCCTTTGGTCATTAATATGATTGAATCTGGAAACTATCATTTCGATAACAAAACGTTTATTATTTCAGTGAAATACGGAACCGTTCTGTATTTTATCTTATGGGTGGCATCCCTAAGTCTAAATATTCTTGTTACATTGCATAACCTTAAATGCATGTCATAATTACGTAAAATTCTGGCAAATTAGTTCACAATTAGCCAGGCAGCCCAAACTGTTGCATATACCCTGACTCAATGAACGCAAGAGAATGACACAATTTCACCTGGTTAATATTGCCTGCTAAACTGGGTTAGTAGTTAAAACTAGTGATTATGATTGATAGTTTTTTTATAAGATAAGTTTAATGCTAGCTAGCAATTTAGCTTGGCTTCTACTGCATTTGTGTAACAGGCAGGCTAATCGTGGAGTGCAATGGTTAGAGCGTTGGACTAGTTAACTGTGCGGTTGCAAGATTGGAACCCCTGAGCTGACAAGGTGAAAAATCTATCGTTCTGCCCCTGAACAAGGCAGTTAACCTCTTACCTCCACCCGACACGCAGGCGTCCCATCTAGACATCTGGAAATGCAAATGCGCTATGCTAAATGCTAATAGCACTCGTTAAAACTCAAACGTTCATTAAAACACACATGCAGGGTACTGAATTAAATCTACACTTGTTGTGAATCCAGCCAACAAGTCAGATTTTTAAATGCTTTTTGGCGAAAGCATGAGAAGCTATTATCTGATAGCATGCAACACCTCTAAAGACCCGCAGGGGACGTAAACAAAGATAATTAGCACAGTTGGCGCTACACAAAATGCAGAAATAAAATATAAAACATTAATTACCTTTGACGATCTTTGTTGGCACTCCTAGATGTCCCATAAACATCACTATTGGGTATTTTTTTCCCGATTAAATCGGTCCATATATAGCCTAGATATCCATCTATGAAGACTGTGTGATCAAGGAAAAAAACAGCGTTTTATAACGCAACGTCATTTTTTAAAATAAAAAAAAAGTCGACGATAAACTTTCACAAAACACTTCGAAATACTTTTGTAATGCAACTTTAGGTATTAGTAAACGTTAATAATCGATCAAATTGATCATGGGGTGATGTATATTCTATAGCTCTACGTCTTGAAATAATGTCCGGATAAATCTCAACCAAAATATCCTGTTGGAGACCGGAAGAAATGGGCTGTCTCTTGTTCGTTTGACCAAGAAACAAATCCTAGGCAAATGACAAGCCTGTTGACATCGTGTGGAAGCTGTAGGTATTGCAACCCCGGCTCCAGGTAATGTGGTTTCCATTCAACAATACATTCAAGTGGCGCATTGATATATTTTCCAGTTTTCAGTGATCAGATTTTCCTGCGCTTTTCGATGAAACGCACGTTCTGTTATAGTCACAGCCGTGATTTAACCAGTTTTAGAAACGTCTGAGTGTTTTCTATCCACACATACTAATCATATGCATATACTATATTCCTGGCAAGAGTAGCGGGGCGCTGAAATGTTGCGCGATTTTTAACAGAATGTTCGAAAAAGTAGGGGTAGGATCAACAGGTTAACCCACAGTTCCTAGGCAGTCATTGAAAATAAGAATGTGTTCTTTAACTGACTTGCCTAGTTAAATAAAAAGGTATACATTTTTTATAAATTTATTTGTTTTAAATAATTGGAAATCGGCACCCAAAAATACCGATTTCCGATTGTTATGAAAACTTGAAATTGGCCCTAATTAATCGGCCATTCCGATTAATCGGCCGACCTCTAGACCAGACACAGCATGGTCCACAGAGACCAGCCATGAGCCACCTCCTTATTCCTGACCTTTAGCCATGTTAATACTCTAATCATTTCAGGTTAGCTTATTGAGACAAGCATGGCCATCATTCAATCGCCCCTGTATCTGTTGTAAATTTTGAAATCATGAAAATATACACCTTAGTTTACCTCAAGCACGTCTCTCGTTGGGACTATCGACAGTGGACTAATGAAGGTGGGAACAGTGTTCTTCCACTAAAGTACGAGCATGAGGATATCTCAGATCAGATGAGGAAAACGAAGAAAAAAACTGATCTCCAGAGAGCTTTTGACACATCCACTCTTTTGTTTCAATACGAACCCCACCCCAACTCTGCATAAACAACTAACAGTTCAGGAAAAGGGCCTGCCATCAAATTACATGTGTCTCTAGACTCCATAATATTAAAGTGAGGGAGCAAAATAACAGATGATGATGGAGAGGGCTAAAAGATAAGGCAGTAAATTAATAATGGTTAGAAAGAATGTCTTGAGGTAGACGAAGGCATGATGGAAATGAGGTGAAAGGTCACATAGAAGAGAGGGTGGGGTGGGGGGGATTGGCTGTGTTTGAATAAGCTACATAAGCATCTCTATCACTGCTACCATACTCCCAACTGATGTCAACAGAACACACCACAGCTGTATTGTGACTAAGCAGCACTCTTATTTGAATCGCACTGTTTGGCTATGTTGTGTTGGAGCGATTTAATTTGAACAAAGAGGATTTATTGAGGTCAGTTTCCTTAATGATTCATCTGGGATGATATACTGTTAATATTGGTTCATCAACCTGTCTCAATTATGTAATGAAACATACAGGCAGACATGCTGGTATTGTGAGAGGCTGACCAGCTGTATTTAGGCCTTACTTTGTATGTTATAGAGGACCGCAATTGGGGGGGGGGGTCTTCAGGCTTTTTTTTGTGTATGTATCCACTGCAATTGTTAATATAGGCCTATGCACTGTATCTGTTGCCTGGTGTAATGTATTTTAAATGATCAAATGTGCATGTAACGTTTTAGCTCCGTTTCTTCTCTCTCAGGACCTGGAGGATGGCATGCGGGTGCGTCGGCAGTCCAAGGTGTGGTGCTGGTGCATGTGCCTGGGTCTGGCTCTCATGCTGTCCGGTGTGGTGGTGGGAGGGGCCTACCTCTACAAGTCCTACATACAGCAGGTGAGATGGACTGTTGGTTAGACCCCTATAATGCCATAGGCTCAACTATATAGTGAACAAGAATTTAAACAATTTTACTGAGTTACAGTTCATACAAGGAATTGGTCAATTGAAATTAATTCATTGGGCCCTAATCTGTGGATTTCAGGGGCGAAGCCATGGGTGGGCCAGTCAATCAACTTGTTTTCCCCCACAAAAGGGGCTTTATTACAGACAGAAATACTCCTCAGTTTCATCAACTGTCTGGGTGGCTGGTCTCAGACTATCACGCAGGTGAAGAAGCCAGATGTGGAGGTCCTGGGCTGATGTGGTTTCACGTGGTCTGCGGTTGTCATGGCAGTTAGGCGTACTGCCAAATTCTCTAAAGTGACATTGGAGGTGGCTTGTAGTAGAGAAATTAACATTCAATTATTTGACAATAGCTGTGGTGGACATTCTTGCAGTCAACATGCCAATTGCACACTCATTCAACTTGAGACATCGGTGGCATTGTGACAGAACGGTACATTTTAGAGTGGCCTTTTATTGTCCCCAACACTGTAATGATAATGCTGTTTAATCTTGGCAAAAGAGAAACGCTAACAGGGATATACACAATTTGAGAGAAATAAGCTTTTTGTGTGTATGGAACATTTTTGGGATCGTTTATTTCAGCTCATTGTATGGGACCAATACTTTACATTTTGTTTTATATTTTTGTTCAGTATAGTTAAAGCTTCCTTTCCTTGGTTAGAGGACACATTTGCACCTGCCGTTGTCTGGTTTCCCAGACGCAGATTAAGCCTAGTCTTGGACTAAGAAGCACTCTGAATGCACCCCTAATTGGGAGAGATTTCAGTGAAACCAACCCAGAGTGTGCTAGCTAACTATACATTGTTGGTAAGGTATAGCGAGTCTGGGTGAGAGAAGTCCTCACTGTCGTTGTCTCACCCCGTCTTCCTCAGGAGGACCCGGTGTATTTCTGCGGGGTGGACTACCGTGAGCGGGACTACATGGTTCAGGACGAGGTCCCCCTGCCCTCTGCTCTAAGACACATCCAGGAGAGCATCCGTGTGCTAGAGGAGGTGGAGCTAATCAACGTGCCCGTGCCCGAGTTCTCTGACAGCGACCCGGCCGACATCGTCCATGACTTCAAAAGCGTGAGAGGAGAACACTGCTCTACACACACACACACACACACACACACACACAGGTTTACATCCAACCTTTTTAATGCAAGTAAAGTGCACGTCAGATAAAGTCACGACAGGCCTAAACAGAACATTTGTTGGTAAACTTTCCAAATGCCGACAACACTAAATACTAAATGAGCTCTGAGGGAATTATGCAAGAAATGTCGTTGGAAATATTGATAACCGTCATATAGAAGTAAACTTGGAGTCACGCAATGACCTGCACCTCCCCCTATGACTGGTGGGGAAGCATGCAGTTTATTAGGCTACAGATGAAATAAGTTTTCATGAACTTCAGAGTGGTGAACTTGCACAATAATGAGCATGGTGCTCCTTTCCAATAAATATCAAGGGTCTTATTCTGGTGACATGATGAAAAAATGCTTGGCTGTCGTTTGACAAATCAAAATAATCTTTCTCTTTCGTCCATAATCTTATGTAGGCTATACTCCCATATGTATCTGTTAGCTAGAGTGCATGTGGCAATACCGGAGTGGGCACACTCGCTATTTAACCTTCCTAGGGCAGGCGTTCCGCTAGCAGAACCCCTCGACAACATTCCGCTGAAAAGGCAGCACGTGAAATTCCAAAATATTTTTGGGGAAATATGTAACTTTCACATTAACAAGTCCAATAGAGCAAATGAAAGAAAATTATTGTTACTCTACCCATCGTGTCCGCTTTACAGCGAAAGCACAACATACGGTCACCGCCAAGTCAAAAAAACACAGCCATTTTTCCAGCCAAAGAGAGGAGTCACAAAAAGCAGAAATATAGATACAAATTAATCACTAACCTTTGATCATCTTCATCAGATGACACTCATAGGACATCATTTTACACAATACATGTATGTTTTGTTCGATAAAGTTCATATTTATATCCAAAAATCTGTTTACATTGGCTCGTTACGTGCAGTAATGTTTTGATTCCAAACCATCCGGTGATTTTGCAGAAATACTCATAATAAACATTGATAAAAGATACAAGTGTTATTCACAGAATTAAAGAAACTTCTCCTTAATGCAACCGCTGTGTCAGATTTCAAAGAAACTTTATGGAAAATCATAATCTGAGAACGGCGCTCCGAGCCTAATCCAGCCAAAGAAATATCTGCCATGTTGGAGTCAACAGAAGTTAGAAATAATACTATAAATATTCACTTACCTTTGATGATCATCAGAAGGCACTCCCAGGAATCCCAGTTTGACAATAAATTACTGATTTGTTCCATAAAGTCATTTATGTCCAAATAGACACTTGTTGTTAGCGTGTTCAGCCCAGTAATCCATCTTCATGAGGCGCGAGCACTTCGTCCAGACAAACTCAAAAAGTTCCGTTACAGGTCGTAGAAACAAGTCAAACGATGTATAGAATCAATCTTTAGGATGTTTTTAATATGAATTATCAATAAGGTTCCAACCGGAGAATTCCTATGTCTGAAGAAAAGCACTGGAACGAGAGCGTACTCTGTCGGGAGCGTGTGTCACGAGCCTGAGACACTCTGCCAGACCCATGACTCATTCAGCTCCCATTCCCCCCTCCTTTATAGCAGAAGCCTGAAACAAGTTTCTAGAGGCGGTTGACATCTAGTGGAAGTGCAACTTGACTCCATAGACACTATTCGGTTGGCCAAGCTTTGAAAAACTACAAACCTCAGATTTCCCACTTCCTGGTTGGATTTTTCTCAGGTTTTTGCCTGCCATATAAGTGATGTTCTACTCACAGACATCAATCAAACAGTTTTTTTTAGAAACGTCAGTGTTTTCTATACTAATAATAATATGCATATATTAGCATCTGGGACAGAGTAGGAGGCAGTTCACTCTGGGCGTGCCATTCATCCAAAAGTGAAAATGCTGCCCCCTATCCCTAGGTGTTGTGTGAGAACCATCAGAGTTGAAAATCTGATGTAAACTCATTTAACTTGTTTTTATTTGGTACATTGGAATTTAACCGCAAAAGGTATTTTTATGTGCACTAAGTCATCAAGCATAGCCTTTTATCCGCAATAAGTCAATTTGATGAAATGCATCTCTGATGGGAAAATGTGCATGTGGATTTTAGAATATTCACAAGACAATCTGTACATATTTTTGGGGCTGCAGGTAGCCTAGTGGTTAGAGCGTTGGCCCAGTAACTG
>NC_060193.1:47125745-47240745 GCF_021184085.1 Oncorhynchus gorbuscha
GGTGAGTGACACACACATACTGGGTGAGTGACACACACACACACCACACCATACTGGGTGAGTGACACACACACACACACCATACTGGGTGAGTGACACACACACACCATACTGGGTGAGTGACACACACACACACCATACTGGGTGAGTGACACACACACACACCACACCATACTGGGTGAGTGACACACACACACACACCACACACCATACTGGGTGAGTGACACACACACACACACCATACTGGGTGAGTGACACACACACACACACACATACTGGGTGAGTGACACACACACACACACCATACTGGGTGAGTGACACACACACACACACACCATACTGGGTGAGTGACACACACACACACCATACTGGGTGAGTGACACACACACACACACATACTGGGTGAGTGACACACACACACACACCATACTGGGTGAGTGACACACACACACACCATACTGGGTGAGTGACACACACACACACACACCCATACTGGGTGAGTGACACACACACACACACACACCATACTGGGTGAGTGACACACACACACACACACACCATACTGGGTGAGTGACACACACACACTGGGTGACACACACACACACACCATACTGGGTGAGTGACACACACACACACCATACTGGGTGAGTGACACACACACACACCATACTGGGTGAGTGACACACACACACACACACACATACTGGGTGAGTGACACACACACACACACATACTGGGTGAGTGACACACACACACACCACACACCATACTGGGTGAGTGACACACACACACACACATACTGGGTGAGTGACACACACACACACCATACTGGGTGAGTGACACACACACACACCATACTGGGTGAGTGACACACACACACACCATACTGGGTGAGTGACACACACACACACCATACTGGGTGAGTGACACACACACACACCATACTGGGTGAGTGACACACACACACACCATACTGGGTGAGTGACACACACACACACCATACTGGGTGAGTGACACACACACACACCATACTGGGTGAGTGACACACACACACACCATACTGGGTGAGTGACACACACACACACCATACTGGGTGAGTGACACACACACACACCATACTGGGTGAGTGACACACACACACACCATACTGGGTGAGTGACACACACACACACCATACTGGGTGAGTGACACACACACACCATACTGGGTGAGTGACACACACACACACCATACTGGGTGAGTGACACACACACACACACACATACTGGGTGAGTGACACACACACACACACCATACTGGGTGAGTGACACACACACACACATACTGGGTGAGTGACACACACACACACACATACTGGGTGAGTGACACACACACACACATACTGGGTGAGTGACACACACACACACACACCATACTGGGTGAGTGACACACACACACACCATACTGGGTGAGTGACACACACACACACACACACATACTGGGTGAGTGACACACACACACACCATACTGGGTGAGTGACACACACACACACACACCATACTGGGTGAGTGACACACACACACACCATACTGGGTGAGTGACACACACACACACACACACATACTGGGTGAGTGACACACACACACACACACACATACTGGGTGAGTGACACACACACACACACACCATACTGGGTGAGTGACACACACACACACACACCATACTGGGTGAGTGACACACACACACACACACCATACTGGGTGAGTGACACACACACACACACCATACTGGGTGAGTGACACACACACACACACACCATACTGGGTGAGTGACACACACACACACACACCATACTGGGTGAGTGACACACACACCATACTGGGTGAGTGACACACACACACACACACCATACTGGGTGAGTGACACACACACCATACTGGGTGAGTGACACACACACACACACACCATACTGGGTGAGTGACACACACACCATACTGGGTGAGTGACACACACACACACACACCATACTGGGTGAGTGACACACACACACACACACATATACTGGGTGAGTGACACACACACACACACACCATACTGGGTGAGTGACACACACACACACACACCATACTGGGTGAGTGACACACACACACACACACCATACTGGGTGAGTGACACACACACCATACTGGGTGAGTGACACACACACACACACACCATACTGGGTGAGTGACACACACACACACACACCATACTGGGTGAGTGACACACACACACACACCATACTGGGTGAGTGACACACACACACACACCATACTGGGTGAGTGACACACACACACACACACACCATACTGGGTGAGTGACACACACACACACACACACCATACTGGGTGAGTGACACACACACACACACACACACCATACTGGGTGAGTGACACACACACACACACACACACCATACTGGGTGAGTGACACACACACACACACACTACTGGGTGAGTGACACACACACACACACACCATACTGGGTGAGTGACACACACACACACACACACACCATACTGGGTGAGTGACACACACACACACACACACACATACTGGGTGAGTGACACACACACACACACCATACTGGGTGAGTGACACACACACACACACCATACTGGGTGAGTGACACACACACACACACCATACTGGGTGAGTGACACACACACACACACCATACTGGGTGAGTGACACACACACACACACACACCATACTGGGTGAGTGACACACACACACACACACACCATACTGGGTGAGTGACACACACACACACACACACCATACTGGGTGAGTGACACACACACACACACACACACACCATACTGGGTGAGTGACACACACACACACACACCATACTGGGTGAGTGACACACACACACACACACACATACTGGGTGAGTGACACACACACCATACTGGGTGAGTGACACACACACACACACACACCACTGGGTGAGTGACACACACACACACACACACATACTGGGTGAGTGACACACACACACACACATACTGGGTGAGTGACACACACACACACACACACACACACTGGGTGAGTGACACACACACTGGGTGAGTGACACACACACACCATACTGGGTGAGTGACACACACACACACACACCATACTGGGTGAGTGACACACACACACACACACACATACTGGGTGAGTGACACACACACACACACCATACTGGGTGAGTGACACACACACACACACACCATACTGGGTGAGTGACACACACACACACACACACCATACTGGGTGAGTGACACACACACACACACACACACCATACTGGGTGAGTGACACACACACACACACACCATACTGGGTGAGTGACACACACACACACACACACACACTACTGGGTGAGTGACACACACACACACACACACATACTGGGTGAGTGACACACACACACACACACACCATACTGGGTGAGTGACACACACACCATACTGGGTGAGTGACACACACACACACACACCATACTGGGTGAGTGACACACACACACACACACACCATACTGGGTGAGTGACACACACACACACACACCATACTGGGTGAGTGACACACACACCATACTGGGTGAGTGACACACACACACACACACCATACTGGGTGAGTGACACACACACACACACACACCATACTGGGTGAGTGACACACACACACACACACACCATACTGGGTGAGTGACACACACACACACACACACCATACTGGGTGAGTGACACACACACACACACACACATACTGGGTGAGTGACACACACACACACACACACCATACTGGGTGAGTGACACACACACACACACCACTGGGTGAGTGACACACACACACACACCATACTGGGTGAGTGACACACACACACACACACACCATACTGGGTGAGTGACACACACACACACACATACTGGGTGAGTGACACACACACACACACACATACTGGGTGAGTGACACACACACACACACCATACTGGGTGAGTGACACACACACACACACACACACATACTGGGTGAGTGACACACACACACACACTGGGTGACACACACATACTGGGTGAGTGACACACACACACCACTGGGTGACACACACACCATACTGGGTGAGTGACACACACACACACACATACTGGGTGAGTGACACACACACACACACATACTGGGTGAGTGACACACACACACACACACCATACTGGGTGAGTGACACACACACACACCACCATACTGGGTGAGTGACACACACACACACCATACTGGGTGAGTGACACACACACACACACCATACTGGGTGAGTGACACACACACACACACACCATACTGGGTGAGTGACACACACACACACCATACTGGGTGAGTGACACACACACACACACACCATACTGGGTGAGTGACACACACACACACCATACTGGGTGAGTGACACACACACACACCATACTGGGTGAGTGACACACACACACACCATACTGGGTGAGTGACACACACACACACACCATACTGGGTGAGTGACACACACACACACACCATACTGGGTGAGTGACACACACACACACACCATACTGGGTGAGTGACACACACACACACACCATACTGGGTGAGTGACACACACACACACACATACTGGGTGAGTGACACACACACACCACACACACATACTGGGTGAGTGACACACACACACACACACACCATACTGGGTGAGTGACACACACACACACCATACTGGGTGAGTGACACACACACACACACATACTGGGTGAGTGACACACACACACACATACACCATACTGGGTGAGTGACACACACACACACCATACTGGGTGAGTGACACACACACACACCATACTGGGTGAGTGACACACACACACACACACCACACCATACTGGGTGAGTGACACACACACACACACACCATACTGGGTGAGTGACACACACACACACACACATACTGGGTGAGTGACACACACACACACACACACATACTGGGTGAGTGACACACACACACACACACATACTGGGTGAGTGACACACACACACACACACCATACTGGGTGAGTGACACACACACACACACACATACTGGGTGAGTGACACACACACACACTGGGTGAGTGACACACACACACACACCATACTGGGTGAGTGACACACACACACACACACCCATACTGGGTGAGTGACACACACACACACACACACATACTGGGTGAGTGACACACACACACACACACCATACTGGGTGAGTGACACACACACACACACACACCATACTGGGTGAGTGACACACACACACACCATACTGGGTGAGTGACACACACACACACACACCATACTGGGTGAGTGACACACACACACACACACCATACTGGGTGAGTGACACACACACACACACACACATACTGGGTGAGTGACACACACACACACACACCATACTGGGTGAGTGACACACACACACACACATACTGGGTGAGTGACACACACACACACATACTGGGTGAGTGACACACACACACACACATACTGGGTGAGTGACACACACACACACACACACACACACACTGGGTGAGTGACACACACACACACACACACCATACTGGTGAGTGACACACACACACACACCATACTGGGTGAGTGACACACACACACACACACCATACTGGGTGAGTGACACACACACACACACACCATACTGGGTGAGTGACACACACACACACACACCATACTGGGTGAGTGACACACACACACACACACCATACTGGGTGAGTGACACACACACACACACACCATACTGGGTGAGTGACACACACACACACACACCATACTGGGTGAGTGACACACACACACACACACCATACTGGGTGAGTGACACACACACACACACACCATACTGGGTGAGTGACACACACACACACACACACCATACTGGGTGAGTGACACACACACACCATACTGGGTGAGTGACACACACACACACACACCATACTGGGTGAGTGACACACACACACACACACCATACTGGGTGAGTGACACACACACACACACATACTGGGTGAGTGACACACACACACACACACCACTGGGTGAGTGACACACACACACACACACCATACTGGGTGAGTGACACACACACACACACACACCATACTGGGTGAGTGACACACACACACACACACCATACTGGGTGAGTGACACACACACACACACACACCATACTGGGTGAGTGACACACACACACACACACACACCATACTGGGTGAGTGACACACACACACACACACACCATACTGGGTGAGTGACACACACACACACACACACACCATACTGGGTGAGTGACACACACACACACACACATACTGGGTGAGTGACACACACACACACACACCATACTGGGTGAGTGACACACACACACACACACCATACTGGGTGAGTGACACACACACACACACACCATACTGGGTGAGTGACACACACACACACACACCATACTGGGTGAGTGACACACACACACACACACACATACTGGGTGAGTGACACACACACACACACACACACCATACTGGGTGAGTGACACACACACCATACTGGGTGAGTGACACACACACACACACACATACTGGGTGAGTGACACACACACACACACCATACTGGGTGAGTGACACACACACACACACACCATACTGGGTGAGTGACACACACACACACACATACTGGGTGAGTGACACACACACACACACACCATACTGGGTGAGTGACACACACACACACACACCATACTGGGTGAGTGACACACACACACACACACATACTGGGTGAGTGACACACACACACACACACCACTGGGTGAGTGACACACACACACACACACCATACTGGGTGAGTGACACACACACACACACCATACTGGGTGAGTGACACACACACACACACACCATACTGGGTGAGTGACACACACACACACACACCATACTGGGTGAGTGACACACACACACACACACCATACTGGGTGAGTGACACACACACACACACACCATACTGGGTGAGTGACACACACACACACACACCATACTGGGTGAGTGACACACACACACACACACCATACTGGGTGAGTGACACACACACACACACACCATACTGGGTGAGTGACACACACACACACACACCATACTGGGTGAGTGACACACACACACACACACACATACTGGGTGAGTGACACACACACACACACACCATACTGGGTGAGTGACACACACACACACACACCATACTGGGTGAGTGACACACACACACACACACCATACTGGGTGAGTGACACACACACACACACACACCATACTGGGTGAGTGACACACACACACACACACACCATACTGGGTGAGTGACACACACACACACACACCATACTGGGTGAGTGACACACACACACACACACCATACTGGGTGAGTGACACACACACACACACCATACTGGGTGAGTGACACACACACACACACACATACTGGGTGAGTGACACACACACACACACACATACTGGGTGAGTGACACACACACACACACACCATACTGGGTGAGTGACACACACACACACACACCATACTGGGTGAGTGACACACACACACACACACCATACTGGGTGAGTGACACACACACACACACACCATACTGGGTGAGTGACACACACACACCATACTGGGTGAGTGACACACACACACACACCATACTGGGTGAGTGACACACACACACACACCATACTGGGTGAGTGACACACACACACACACATACTGGGTGAGTGACACACACACACACACCATACTGGGTGAGTGACACACACACACACACACCATACTGGGTGAGTGACACACACACACCATACTGGGTGAGTGACACACACACACACACACCATACTGGGTGAGTGACACACACACCATACTGGGTGAGTGACACACACACACACACACCATACTGGGTGAGTGACACACACACACACACACCATACTGGGTGAGTGACACACACACACACACACCATACTGGGTGAGTGACACACACACACACACACCATACTGGGTGAGTGACACACACACACACACACCATACTGGGTGAGTGACACACACACACACACCATACTGGGTGAGTGACACACACACACACACACCATACTGGGTGAGTGACACACACACACACACACCATACTGGGTGAGTGACACACACACACACCATACTGGGTGAGTGACACACACACACACCATACTGGGTGAGTGACACACACACACACCACTGGGTGAGTGACACACACACACACACCATACTGGGTGAGTGACACACACACACACACACCATACTGGGTGAGTGACACACACACACACACCATACTGGGTGAGTGACACACACACACACACCATACTGGGTGAGTGACACACACACACACACACCATACTGGGTGAGTGACACACACACACACACATACTGGGTGAGTGACACACACACACACCATACTGGGTGAGTGACACACACACACACACCATACTGGGTGAGTGACACACACACACACACACACACACTGGGTGAGTGACACACACACACACACACACACCATACTGGGTGAGTGACACACACACACACACACCATACTGGGTGAGTGACACACACACACACACCATACTGGGTGAGTGACACACACACACACACCATACTGGGTGAGTGACACACACACACACACCATACTGGGTGAGTGACACACACACACACACCATACTGGGTGAGTGACACACACACACACCATACTGGGTGAGTGACACACACACACACACACACATACTGGGTGAGTGACACACACACACACACACCATACTGGGTGAGTGACACACACACCATACTGGGTGAGTGACACACACACACACACACACCATACTGGGTGAGTGACACACACACACACACACCATACTGGGTGAGTGACACACACACACACACACATACTGGGTGAGTGACACACACACACACACACACCATACTGGGTGAGTGACACACACACACACACACCATACTGGGTGAGTGACACACACACACACACACCATACTGGGTGAGTGACACACACACACACACACCATACTGGGTGAGTGACACACACACACACACACCATACTGGGTGAGTGCACACACACACACACACACCATACTGGGTGAGTGACACACACACACACACACCATACTGGGTGAGTGACACACACACACACACACATACTGGGTGAGTGACACACACACACACACCATACTGGGTGAGTGACACACACACACACACACTGGGTGAGTGACACACACACACACACACATACTGGGTGAGTGACACACACACACACACACCATACTGGGTGAGTGACACACACACACACACACCATACTGGGTGAGTGACACACACACACACACACCATACTGGGTGAGTGACACACACACACACACACCATACTGGGTGAGTGACACACACACACACACACACATACTGGGTGAGTGACACACACACACACACACACATACTGGGTGAGTGACACACACACACACACACACCACTGGGTGAGTGACACACACACACACACACACATACTGGGTGACACACACACACACACACCATACTGGGTGAGTGACACACACACACACACACACACACACATACTGGGTGAGTGACACCATACTGGGTGAGTGACACACACACACACACACACACCATACTGGGTGAGTGACACACACACACACACACCATACTGGGTGAGTGACACACACACACACACACACATACTGGGTGAGTGACACACACACACACACACCATACTGGGTGAGTGACACACACACACACACCATACTGGGTGAGTGACACACACACACACACCATACTGGGTGAGTGACACACACACACACACCATACTGGGTGAGTGACACACACACACACACCATACTGGGTGAGTGACACACACACACACACCATACTGGGTGAGTGACACACACACACACACACCATACTGGGTGAGTGACACACACACACACACCATACTGGGTGAGTGACACACACACACACACACATACTGGGTGAGTGACACACACACACACACACCATACTGGGTGAGTGACACACACACACACACACACCATACTGGGTGAGTGACACACACACACACACATACTGGGTGAGTGACACACACACACACACCATACTGGGTGAGTGACACACACACACACACACCATACTGGGTGAGTGACACACACACACACACACACATACTGGGTGAGTGACACACACACACACACACCATACTGGGTGAGTGACACACACACACACACACATACTGGGTGAGTGACACACACACACACACACATACTGGGTGAGTGACACACACACACACACACACCATACTGGGTGAGTGACACACACACACACACACACATACTGGGTGAGTGACACACACACACACACACCATACTGGGTGAGTGACACACACACACACACACCATACTGGGTGAGTGACACACACACACACACACACATACTGGGTGAGTGACACACACACACACACACACCATACTGGGTGAGTGACACACACACACACACACACCATACTGGGTGAGTGACACACACACACACACCATACTGGGTGAGTGACACACACACACACACACACCATACTGGGTGAGTGACACACACACACACACACACACCATACTGGGTGAGTGACACACACACACACACCATACTGGGTGAGTGACACACACACACACACACATATACTGGGTGAGTGACACACACACACACACACCACACACCATACTGGGTGAGTGACACACACACACACACACCATACTGGGTGAGTGACACACACACACACACACCATACTGGGTGAGTGACACACACACACACACACCATACTGGGTGAGTGACACACACACACACACACACCATACTGGGTGAGTGACACACACACACACACACCACTGGGTGAGTGACACACACACACACACACCATACTGGGTGAGTGACACACACACACACACACACCATACTGGGTGAGTGACACACACACACACACACCATACTGGGTGAGTGACACACACACACACACACATATACTGGGTGAGTGACACACACACACACACACACCATACTGGGTGAGTGACACACACACACACACACCACCATACTGGGTGAGTGACACACACACACACACACACCATACTGGGTGAGTGACACACACACACACACACACCATACTGGGTGAGTGACACACACACACACACACACATACTGGGTGAGTGACACACACACACACACACACACCATACTGGGTGAGTGACACACACACACACACACCATACTGGGTGAGTGACACACACACACACACCACCATACTGGGTGAGTGACACACACACACACACACACATACTGGGTGAGTGACACACACACACACACACCATACTGGGTGAGTGACACACACACACACACACACACACACACCATACTGGGTGGGTGACACACACACACACCATGACACACACACACACACACACACCATACTGGGTGAGTGACACACACACACACACACACCATACTGGGTGAGTGACACACACACACACACACCATACTGGGTGAGTGACACACACACACACACACATACTGGGTGAGTGACACACACACACACACACATACTGGGTGAGTGACACACACACACACACACACACCATACTGGGTGAGTGACACACACACACACACACCATACTGGGTGAGTGACACACACACACACACACCATACTGGGTGAGTGACACACACACACACACACATACTGGGTGAGTGACACACACACACACACACCATACTGGGTGAGTGACACACACACACACACCATACTGGGTGAGTGACACACACACACACACATACTGGGTGAGTGACACACACACACACACACATACTGGGTGAGTGACACACACACACACACACACCATACTGGGTGAGTGACACACACACACACACACACCATACTGGGTGAGTGACACACACACACACACACATACTGGGTGAGTGACACACACACACACACACACACCATACTGGGTGAGTGACACACACACACACACACACCATACTGGGTGAGTGACACACACACACACACACACATACTGGGTGAGTGACACACACACACACACCATACTGGGTGAGTGACACACACACACACACACACACACCATACTGGGTGAGTGACACACACACACACACACACACACACACACACACACACACACACACCATACTGGGTGAGTGACACACACACACACACACATACTGGGTGAGTGACACACACACACACACCATACTGGGTGAGTGACACACACACACACACACATACTGGGTGAGTGACACACACACACACACACATACTGGGTGAGTGACACACACACACACACCATACTGGGTGAGTGACACACACACACACACACCATACTGGGTGAGTGACACACACACACACACACATACTGGGTGAGTGACACACACACACACACCATACTGGGTGAGTGACACACACACACACACCATACTGGGTGAGTGACACACACACACACACATACTGGGTGAGTGACACACACACACACACACACATACTGGGTGAGTGACACACACACACACACACACATACTGGGTGAGTGACACACACACACACACACATACTGGGTGAGTGACACACACACACACACACATACTGGGTGAGTGACACACACACACACACACATACTGGGTGAGTGACACACACACACACAGTGACACACATACCATACTGGGTGAGTGACACACACACACACACACACACATACTGGGTGAGTGACACACACACACACACACATACTGGGTGAGTGACACACACACACACACCATACTGGGTGAGTGACACACACACACACACACATACTGGGTGAGTGACACACACACACACACCATACTGGGTGAGTGACACACACACACACACCATACTGGGTGAGTGACACACACACACACACCACACACACACTGGGTGAGTGACACACACACACACACACATACTGGGTGAGTGACACACACACACACACACCATACTGGGTGAGTGACACACACACACACACCATACTGGGTGAGTGACACACACACACACACACATACTGGGTGAGTGACACACACACACACACCATACTGGGTGAGTGACACACACACACACACACATACTGGGTGAGTGACACACACACACACACACACACTGGGTGAGTGACACACACACACACACACCATACTGGGTGAGTGACACACACACACACAGTGACACACACACACTGGGTGAGTGACACACACACACACACACACACACACATACTGGGTGAGTGACACACACACACACACACACATACTGGGTGAGTGACACACACACACACACACACATACTGGGTGAGTGACACACACACACACACACACCATACTGGGTGAGTGACACACACACACACACACCATACTGGGTGAGTGACACACACACACACACACACATACTGGGTGAGTGACACACACACACACACCATACTGGGTGAGTGACACACACACACACACACACATACTGGGTGAGTGACACACACACACACACACACATACTGGGTGAGTGACACACACACACACACACACACCATACTGGGTGAGTGACACACACACACACACACACCATACTGGGTGAGTGACACACACACACACACACACACACCACTGGGTGAGTGACACACACACACACACACACACACACCATACTGGGTGAGTGACACACACACACACACCATACTGGGTGAGTGACACACACACACACACACACACCATACTGGGGTGAGTGACACACACACACCATACACACCATACTGGGTGAGTGACACACACACACACACACACTGGGTGAGTGACACACACACACACACACACACACACTGGGTGAGTGACACACACACACACCACACACACACACACTGGGTGAGTGACACACACACACTGGGTGAGTGACACACACACACACACATACTGGGTGAGTGACACACACACACACAGTGACACACACACACCATACTGGGTGAGTGACACACACACACACACACACACCATACTGGGTGAGTGACACACACACACACACACACCATACTGGGTGAGTGACACACACACACACACATACTGGGTGAGTGACACACACACACACATACTGGGTGAGTGACACACACACACACACACACCATACTGGGTGAGTGACACACACACACACACACATACTGGGTGAGTGACACACACACACACACACCATACTGGGTGAGTGACACACACACACACACCATACTGGGTGAGTGACACACACACCATACTGGGTGAGTGACACACACACACACACACACACACACCATACTGGGTGAGTGACACACACACACACACACTGGGTGAGTGACACACACACCATACTGGGTGAGTGACACACACACACACACACACACACCATACTGGGTGAGTGACACACACACACACACACACACACACCATACTGGGTGAGTGACACACACACACACACACACACCATACTGGGTGAGTGACACACACACACACACATACTGGGTGAGTGACACACACACACACACACACCATACTGGGTGAGTGACACACACACCATACTGGGTGAGTGACACACACACACACACACACATACTGGGTGAGTGACACACACACACACACACACACACACACCATACTGGGTGAGTGACACACACACACACACACCACACACCATACTGGGTGAGTGACACACACACACACACACACACACATACTGGGTGAGTGACACACACACACACACACACACCACATACTGGGTGAGTGACACACACACACACACACACACCACATACTGGGTGAGTGACACACACACACACACACACCATACTGGGTGAGTGACACACACACACACACACACCATACTGGGTGAGTGACACACACACACACACACTGGGTGGGTGAGTGACACACACACACACACACATACTGGGTGAGTGACACACACACACACACATACTGGGTGAGTGACACACACACACACACACACCATACTGGGTGAGTGACACACACACACACACACACACATACTGGGTGAGTGACACACACACACACACACACACACATACTGGGTGAGTGACACACACACACACACACCATACTGGGTGAGTGACACACACACACACACACACACCATACTGGGTGAGTGACACACACACACACACACACACACCATACTGGGTGAGTGACACACACACACACACACACCATACTGGGTGAGTGACACACACACACACACACACACCATACTGGGTGAGTGACACACACACACACACACACCATACTGGGTGAGTGACACACACACACACACACACACACATACTGGGTGAGTGACACACACCACACACACACCATACTGGGTGAGTGACACACACACACACACACACACCATACTGGGTGAGTGACACACACACACACACACACACACCATACTGGGTGAGTGACACACACACACACACCATACTGGGTGAGTGACACACACACACACACACACCATACTGGGTGAGTGACACACACACACACACACACCATACTGGGTGAGTGACACACACACACACACACACACCATACTGGGTGAGTGACACACACACACACACACACCATACTGGGTGAGTGACACACACACACACACCATACTGGGTGAGTGACACACACACACACACATACTGGGTGAGTGACACACACACACACACCACACATACTGGGTGAGTGACACACACACACACACACATACTGGGTGAGTGACACACACACACACACACATACTGGGTGAGTGACACACACACACACATACTGGGTGAGTGACACACACACACACACACATACTGGGTGAGTGACACACACACACACACACACATACTGGGTGAGTGACACACACACACACACACACCATACTGGGTGAGTGACACACACACACACACACACATACTGGGTGAGTGACACACACACACACACACCATACTGGGTGAGTGACACACACACACACACACACACATACTGGGTGAGTGACACACACACACACACACCATACTGGGTGAGTGACACACACACAGTGACACACACACATACTGGGTGAGTGACACACACACACACACACACCATACTGGGTGAGTGACACACACACACACACACATACTGGGTGAGTGACACACACACACACACACACCATACTGGGTGAGTGACACACACACACACACACACACCATACTGGGTGAGTGACACACACACACACACACACACACATACTGGGTGAGTGACACACACACACACACACCATACTGGGTGAGTGACACACACACACACACACCATACTGGGTGAGTGACACACACACAGTGACACACACACACATACTGGGTGAGTGACACACACACACACATACTGGGTGAGTGACACACACACACACACACCATACTGGGTGAGTGACACACACACACACACCATACTGGGTGAGTGACACACACACACACACACCATACTGGGTGAGTGACACACACACACACACCATACTGGGTGAGTGACACACACACACACACACACCATACTGGGTGAGTGACACACACACACACACACACACACACCATACTGGGTGAGTGACACACACACACACACACACACACCATACTGGGTGAGTGACACACACACACACACACATACTGGGTGAGTGACACACACACACACACACATACTGGGTGAGTGACACACACACACACACACACCATACTGGGTGAGTGACACACACACACACACCATACTGGGTGAGTGACACACACACCATACTGGGTGAGTGACACACACACACACACACACACACCATACTGGGTGAGTGACACACACACCATACTGGGTGAGTGACACACACACACACACACCATACTGGGTGAGTGACACACACACACACACACACATACTGGGTGAGTGTGACACACACACACACACACCATACTGGGTGAGTGACACACACACACACACTGGGTGACACACACACCATACTGGGTGAGTGACACACACACACACACACACACACACATACTGGGTGAGTGACACACACACACACACACACATACTGGGTGAGTGACACACACACACACACACACACCATACTGGGTGAGTGACACACACACACACACACACCATACTGGGTGAGTGACACACACACACACACACCCATACTGGGTGAGTGACACACACACACACACACACACCATACTGGGTGAGTGACACACACACACACACACACCATACTGGGTGAGTGACACACACACACACACACACATACTGGGTGAGTGACACACACACACACACACACACACACACACACATACTGGGTGAGTGACACACACACACACACACATACTGGGTGAGTGACACACACACACACACACATACTGGGTGAGTGACACACACACACACACACATACTGGGTGAGTGACACAGTGCACACACACACACACACCATACTGGGTGAGTGACACACACACACACACACACACACATACTGGGTGAGTGACACACACACACACACACACATACTGGGTGAGTGACACACACACACACACACCATACTGGGTGAGTGACACACACACACACACACACATACTGGGTGAGTGACACACACACACACACACACACACACCACTGGGTGAGTGACACACACACACACACACACACACTACTGGGTGAGTGACACACACACACACACACATACTGGGTGAGTGACACACACACACACACATACTGGGTGAGTGACACACACACACACACACACACACATACTGGGTGAGTGACACACACACACACACACACACACATACTGGGTGAGTGACACACACACACACACACACCATACTGGTGAGTGACACACACACACACACACACACCATACTGGGTGAGTGACACACACACACACACACACACACCATACTGGGTGAGTGACACACACACCATACTGGGTGAGTGACACACACACACACACACACACACACCATACTGGGTGAGTGACACACACACACACACACCATACTGGGTGAGTGACACACACACACACTGGGTGAGTGACACACACACACACCACTGGGTGAGTGACACACACACACACACACACACCATACTGGGTGAGTGACACACACACACACACACACACCATACTGGGTGAGTGACACACACACACACACACACACACCATACTGGGTGAGTGAGTGACACACACACACACACACACATACTGGGTGAGTGACACACACACACACACACACACACACACATACTGGGTGAGTGACACACACACACACACACACACACATACTGGGTGAGTGACACACACACACACACACACATACTGGGTGAGTGACACACACACACACACACATACTGGGTGAGTGACACACACACACACACACACCACTGGGTGAGTGACACACACACACACACACATACTGGGTGAGTGACACACACACACACACACATACTGGGTGAGTGACACACACACACACACACACATACTGGGTGAGTGACACACACACACACACACACACACACCATACTGGGTGAGTGACACACACACACACACACCATACTGGGTGAGTGACACACACACACACACACACATACTGGGTGAGTGACACACACACACACACACATACTGGGTGAGTGACACACACACACACACACACACATACTGGGTGAGTGACACACACACACACACACCATACTGGGTGAGTGACACACACACACACACCATACTGGGTGAGTGACACACACACACACACACATACTGGGTGAGTGACACACACACACACACCATACTGGGTGAGTGACACACACACACACACACACACACTGGGTGAGTGACACACACACACACACACCATACTGGGTGAGTGACACACACACACACACACATACTGGGTGAGTGACACACACACACACACACCATACTGGGTGAGTGACACACACACACACACACCATACTGGGTGAGTGACACACACACACACACACACATACTGGGTGAGTGACACACACACACACACACATACTGGGTGAGTGACACACACACACACACACCATACTGGGTGAGTGACACACACACACACACACACACACACCACTGGGTGAGTGACACACACACACACACACCATACTGGGTGAGTGACACACACACACACACACCATACTGGGTGAGTGACACACACACACACACACACATACTGGGTGAGTGACACACACACACACACACACCATACTGGGTGAGTGACACACACACACACACACACATACTGGGTGAGTGACACACACACACACACACACACATACTGGGTGAGTGACACACACACACACACACATACTGGGTGAGTGACACACACACACACACCATACTGGGTGAGTGACACACACACACACACACATACTGGGTGAGTGACACACACACACACACACATACTGGGTGAGTGACACACACACACACACACACACCATACTGGGTGAGTGACACACACACACACACACACACCATACTGGGTGAGTGACACACACACACACACACACACCATACTGGGTGAGTGACACACACACACACACACACCATACTGGGTGAGTGACACACACACACACACACACACATACTGGGTGAGTGACACACACACACACACACATACTGGGTGAGTGACACACACACACACACACACACATACTGGGTGAGTGACACACACACACACACACATACTGGGTGAGTGACACACACACACACACACATACTGGGTGAGTGACACACACACACACACACACACCATACTGGGTGAGTGACACACACACACACACACACCATACTGGGTGAGTGACACACACACACACACACACATACTGGGTGAGTGACACACACACACACACCACACCATACTGGGTGAGTGACACACACACACACACACCATACTGGGTGAGTGACACACACACACACACACACACCATACTGGGTGAGTGACACACACACACACACACCATACTGGGTGAGTGACACACACACACACACACACATACTGGGTGAGTGAGTGACACACACACACATACTGGGTGACACACACACCATACTGGGTGAGTGACACACACACACACACCATACTGGGTGAGTGACACACACACACACACACACACATACTGGGTGAGTGACACACACACACACACACCATACTGGGTGAGTGACACACACACACACACCATACTGGGTGAGTGACACACACACACACACACATACTGGGTGAGTGACACACACACACACACACCATACTGGGTGAGTGACACACACACACACACACATACTGGGTGAGTGACACACACACACACACACATACTGGGTGAGTGACACACACACACACACACACACACACACCACTGGGTGAGTGACACACACACACACACACATACTGGGTGAGTGACACACACACACACACCACCACACTGGGTGAGTGACACACACACACACACACCACCACTGGGTGAGTGACACACACACACACACACATACTGGGTGAGTGACACACACACACACACCATACTGGGTGAGTGACACACACACACACACACCATACTGGGTGAGTGACACACACACACACACCATACTGGGTGAGTGACACACACACACACACACCATACTGGGTGAGTGACACACACACACACACACACATACTGGGTGAGTGACACACACACACACACACACACTGGGTGAGTGACACACACACACACACACACACATACTGGGTGAGTGACACACACACACACACACCATACTGGGTGAGTGACACACACACACACACCATACTGGGTGAGTGACACACACACACACACACCATACTGGGTGAGTGACACACACACACACACACATACTGGGTGAGTGACACACACACACACACACATACTGGGTGAGTGACACACACACACACACCATACTGGGTGAGTGACACACACACACACACACCATACTGGGTGAGTGACACACACACACACACACACACACCATACTGGGTGAGTGACACACACACACACACACACACACACCATACTGGGTGAGTGACACACACACACACACCATACTGGGTGAGTGACACACACACACACACACACATACTGGGTGAGTGACACACACACCATACTGGGTGAGTGACACACACACACACACACCATACTGGGTGAGTGACACACACACACACACACATACTGGGTGAGTGACACACACACACACACACCATACTGGGTGAGTGACACACACACACACACACATACTGGGTGAGTGACACACACACACACACACCATACTGGGTGAGTGACACACACACACACACACCATACTGGGTGAGTGACACACACACACACACACCATACTGGGTGAGTGACACACACACACACACACATACTGGGTGAGTGACACACACACACACACACATACTGGGTGAGTGACACACACACACACACACACACTGGGTGAGTGACACACACACACACACCACTGGGTGAGTGACACACACACACACACATACTGGGTGAGTGACACACACACACAGTGACACAGTGACACACACACACACACCATACTGGGTGAGTGACACACACACACACACACATACTGGGTGAGTGACACACACACACACACACATACTGGGTGAGTGACACACACACACACACACATACTGGGTGAGTGACACACACACACACACACCATACTGGGTGAGTGACACACACACACACACACATACTGGGTGAGTGACACACACACACACACACATACTGGGTGAGTGACACACACACACACACACATACTGGGTGAGTGACACACACACACACACACCATACTGGGTGAGTGACACACACACACACACCATACTGGGTGAGTGACACACACACACACACACATACTGGGTGAGTGACACACACACACACACACATACTGGGTGAGTGACACACACACACACACACACACACACACACACACACCATACTGGGTGAGTGACACACACACACACACACACACACACCATACTGGGTGAGTGACACACACACACACACACACACACACACACACCATACTGGGTGAGTGACACACACACACACACACACACACACACCATACTGGGTGAGTGACACACACACACACACATACACACACACACACACACACCATACTGGGTGAGTGACACACACACACACACCATACTGGGTGAGTGACACACACACACACACACACACACACACACACACCATACTGGGTGAGTGACACACACACACACACACACACCATACTGGGTGAGTGACACACACACACACACACATACTGGGTGAGTGACACACACACACACACCATACTGGGTGAGTGACACACACACACACACCATACTGGGTGAGTGACACACACACACACACATACTGGGTGAGTGACACACACACACACACACATACTGGGTGAGTGACACACACACACACACACAGTGACACACACACACACACATACTGGGTGAGTGACACACACACACACACACCATACTGGGTGAGTGACACACACACACACACACATACTGGGTGAGTGACACACACACACACACACATACTGGGTGAGTGACACACACACACACACACACACCATACTGGGTGAGTGACACACACACACACACACATACTGGGTGAGTGACACACACACACACACCACCATACTGGGTGAGTGACACACACACACACACACACACCATACTGGGTGAGTGACACACACACACACACACACACCATACTGGGTGAGTGACACACACACACACACACACCATACTGGGTGAGTGACACACACACACACACACACACATACTGGGTGAGTGACACACACACACACACCATACTGGGTGAGTGACACACACACACACACCATACTGGGTGAGTGACACACACACACACACACACCATACTGGGTGAGTGACACACACACACACACACATACTGGGTGAGTGACACACACACACACACACACCATACTGGGTGAGTGACACACACACACACACCATACTGGGTGAGTGACACACACACACACACACATACTGGGTGAGTGACACACACACACACACACCATACTGGGTGAGTGACACACACACACACACACACCATACTGGGTGAGTGACACACACACACACACACACACACACACACACACACACACACACACACCATACTGGGTGAGTGACACACACACACACACACACCATACTGGGTGAGTGACACACACACACACACACCATACTGGGTGAGTGACACACACACACACACACACCATACTGGGTGAGTGACACACACACACACACACACCATACTGGGTGAGTGACACACACACACACACACACCATACTGGGTGAGTGACACACACACACACACACACCATACTGGGTGAGTGACACACACACACACACACAATACTGGGTGAGTGACACACACACACACACACACACCATACTGGGTGAGTGACACACACACACACACACACCACACCACTGGGTGAGTGACACACACACACACACACACCATACTGGGTGAGTGACACACACACACACACACACATACTGGGTGAGTGACACACACACACACACACACACCATACTGGGTGAGTGACACACACACACACACACCATACTGGGTGAGTGACACACACACACACACACCATACTGGGTGAGTGACACACACACACACACACCATACTGGGTGAGTGACACACACACACACACACCATACTGGGTGAGTGACACACACACACACACCATACTGGGTGAGTGACACACACACACACACCATACTGGGTGAGTGACACACACACACACACACCATACTGGGTGAGTGACACACACACACACACACCATACTGGGTGAGTGACACACACACACACACCATACTGGGTGAGTGACACACACACACACACCATACTGGGTGAGTGACACACACACACACACACCATACTGGGTGAGTGACACACACACACACACACCATACTGGGTGAGTGACACACACACACACACCATACTGGGTGAGTGACACACACACACACACACATACTGGGTGAGTGACACACACACACACACACCATACTGGGTGAGTGACACACACACACACACCATACTGGGTGAGTGACACACACACACACACACCATACTGGGTGAGTGACACACACACACACACACATACTGGGTGAGTGACACACACACACACACACCATACTGGGTGAGTGACACACACACACACACACCATACTGGGTGAGTGACACACACACACACACACATACTGGGTGAGTGACACACACACACACACACCATACTGGGTGAGTGACACACACACACACACACCCATACTGGGTGAGTGACACACACACACACACACCATACTGGGTGAGTGACACACACACACACACACACACCACCACCCATACTGGGTGAGTGACACACACACACACACACCATACTGGGTGAGTGACACACACACACACACACATACTGGGTGAGTGACACACACACACACACACCATACTGGGTGAGTGACACACACACACACACACCCATACTGGGTGAGTGACACACACACACACACACCCATACTGGGTGAGTGACACACACACACACACACCATACTGGGTGAGTGACACACACACACACACACCCATACTGGGTGAGTGACACACACACACACACACCCCCCCATACTGGGTGAGTGACACACACACACACACCCCCATACTGGGTCAGTGCCACACACACACACACACACATACTGGGTGAGTGACACACACACACACACACCATACTGGGTGAGTGACACACACACACACCCCCATACTGGGTCAGTGACACACACACACACACACACCATACTGGGTCAGTGACACACACACACACACACCCATACTGGGTCAGTGCACACACACACACACACACACACACACACACCCCCATACTGGGTGAGTGACACACACACACACACACACATACTGGGTCAGTGACACACACACACACACACCATACTGGGTGAGTGACACACACACACACACACCATACTGGGTCAGTGACACACACACACACACACCATACTGGGTGAGTGACACACACACACACACACCATACTGGGTGAGTGCCACACACACACACACACACCATACTGGGTCAGTGACACACACACACACACACCATACTGGGTGAGTGACACACACACACACACACCATACTGGGTGAGTGACACACACACACACACACCATACTGGGTGAGTGACACACACACACACACACCATACTGGGTGAGTGACACACACACACACACACCATACTGGGTCAGTGCCACACGCGTACACACACACACACACACACACACACACCATACTGGGTCAGTGACACACACACACACACACCATACTGGGTCAGTGCCACACACACACACACCATACTGGGTCAGTGACACACACACACACACACATACTGGGTGAGTGACACACACACACACACACCATACTGGGTGAGTGACACACACACACACACACCATACTGGGTGAGTGACACACACACACACACACCATACTGGGTGAGTGACACACACACACACACACCATACTACTGGGTGAGTGCCACACACACACACACACACACCATACTGGGTGAGTGACACACACACACACACACCATACTGGGTCAGTGACACACACACACACACATACTGGGTGAGTGACACACACACACACACACCATACTGGGTGAGTGACACACACACACACACACCATACTGGGTCAGTGCACACACACACACACACACACCATACTGGGTGAGTGACACACACACACACACACCATACTGGGTGAGTGACACACACACACACACACCATACTGGGTGAGTGACACACACACACACACACCATACTGGGTCAGTGACACACACACACACACACCATACTGGGTCAGTGACACACACACACACACACCATACTGGGTCAGTGACACACACACACACACACACCATACTGGGTCAGTGACACACGCGCACACACACCCATACTGGGTCAGTGACACACACACACACACACCATACTGGGTCAGTGACACACACACACACACCATACTGGGTCAGTGACACACGCGTACACACACACACCATACTGGGTCAGTGACACACACACACACCATACTGGGTCAGTGACACACACACACACACACCATACTGGGTCAGTGCCACACGCGTACACACACACACACACCATACTGGGTCAGTGCCACACACGCACACACACACCATACTGGGTCAGTGCCACACGCGTGCACACACACACCATACTGGGTCAGTGCCACACGCACACACACACACACCATACCGGGTGAGTGGCGCACACACACACACCATACTGGGTCAGTGACACACACACACACCATACTGGGTCAGTGACACACGCGCACACACACACCATACTGGGTCAGTGACACACACACACACACACCATACTGGGTCAGTGACACACACACACACACCATACTGGGTCAGTGACACACACACACACCATACTGGGTCAGTGACACACACACACACCATACTGGGTCAGTGACACACGCGCACACACACACCATACTGGGTCAGTGACACACGCGCACACACACACCATACTGGGTCAGTGCCACACACGCGCACACACACACCATACTGGGTCAGTGCCACACACGCGCACACACACACCATACTGGGTCAGTGCCACACGCGTGCACACACACACCATACTGGGTCAGTGCCACACGCGTACACACACACACACCATACCGGGTGAGTGGCGCACACACACACACCATACCGGGTGAGTGGCGCACGCACACACACCATACCGGGTGAGTGGCGCACGCACACACACCATACCGGGTGAGTGGCGCACACACACATACCGGGTGAGTGGCGCACGCACACACCATACCGGGTGAGTGGCGCACGCACACACCATACCGGGTGAGTGGCGCACGCACACACCATACCGGGTGAGTGGCGCACGCACACACCGTGCCGGGTGAGTGGCGCACGCACACACCGTACCGGGTGAGTGGCGCACGCACACACCGTACCGGGTGAGTGGCGCACGCACACACCATACCGGGTGAGTGGCGCACACACACACACCGTACCGGGTGAGTGGCGCACGCACACACCGTACCGGGTGAGTGGCGCACGCACACACCGTACCGGGTGAGTGGCGCACGCACACACCGTACCGGGTGAGTGGCGCACGCACACACCGTACCGGGTGAGTGGCGCACGCACACCGTGAGTGGCCGGGTGAGTGGCGCACGCACACACCATACCGGGTGAGTGGCGCACGCACACACCATACCGGGTGAGTGGCGCACGCACACACCGTACCGGGTGAGTGGCGCACGCACACACCGTACCGGGTGAGTGGCGCACGCACACACCGTACCGGGTGAGTGGCGCACGCACACACCGTACCGGGTGAGTGGCGCACGCACACACCGTACCGGGTGAGTGGCGCACGCACACACCGCCATACCGGGTGAGTGGCGCACGCACACACCGTACCGGGTGAGTGGCGCACGCACACACACACACCATACCGGGTTAGTACTACATGCACTTTTTAAGATTCACCCTGAATTGTCATGTATTAACCATTTTGTGAAATTCCTTGGTGGACCTGAGAACACACCGCATTATACTCTGGCCAATGATCAGGTGCTATAGAAGATGTTTGTATAGGCCTACATGCACATTTTTGATACATTCTCCTTCATCTGTACCTTGCAGGCAGGGAAAAGCGTGAAGCCCTGAACTGCAGGACGATCCGTCACTTTGAGAACAAGTTTGTGGTTGAGACAATCATCTGTGAGCCTTAGAAGGGAGAGGGGACTGGCTACTTCAGACAACCCATGTATAGTTTCACTCACTGTCTACAGTGAGATTTTTAACCCTTCTCTCTCCCCCGTATCACCCCTCATATCCTTTACTCTTCTGTACTGCTGGTAGTTTTGAGGAAGAGTTGTTAAGTTGATTCCAAGTCAATACTGTTGTATAAGGTGTAAAACTAATGAATTTTCCACTTTGTGTTAAGTAAATACCATTTCATTTGGGGTCAACTCTTCAAAGAATAAGATGTTCAGCTTTTCTATGTTTTGTGGGAATTGTTTTCTATCTTTACTCGGGGGTTTATTAATGTTAAAGTGTTAAGTCAGTTAATTGCAATGTTAAGGTATATAACTAGATTGATGAAATATAAACTCAATAAGAGTATGCATACTTTAGCATAGAAAATGAATGATTTTTGTATCAGCTGTCACCAGTACAGTGCGATGAAACGAGGAATCTCACACCACAGGTCCGTCTGAAAACGAACCATGTGGTAACTAACTTGTGTATATAGTCTGTAAAAAGGAAGATTACCACAATAAATCTTAATCGTTTTATTGTTTTTTGTTCTCATTGTTTTACAAATATGATATTTAATTCTAAAGTTAAACTTTTTTACTGTGCAACACAATGGCATTATGGACTGTTTTACTTAGCCCAAGATCTCTTTTGATGTCAAGTTGAGGGAATAGAACACTTGTTCTTACACAATGATATATTCTCCATTTACACACTAAATGAATGGCTCTTCCAGTAGTCAAATCCCATAACTTTATTGATCTTCAGACGTTGGGATAAAAGTTGACATGGATTTAGCTTACACGTTAGTCTTTGGATGAGGCTGGTTTAGTAGTACCTGGGGTTGCACAGCGTTGTGGAACATTGCAGATAAATGTCCTGAATAGAGCTGACATGAGTCTTTATGCTACATGTCAGAGGCATGTTTATTCTACATATCTGAATATTCAAAAGGTTCTGCTCTGCTGACCATGCCCCTAGGGACAAGTTCTGGGGCTGCCTTGTGAAGGGCCAACTGGGGTTTCAGACACCACTACAGTATTAAGAAAAATTGCATGCAAGACTCAACAGACCCACTTTAATAAAAAATAAAGGATTTGACTGACAGACAAGCACAGAGCCCTCAGACACAGCCAAGCACATTGGCAATAATACTTGTACCTCTCGAGACTATATAAACACACTCAATGCATCAGTTTCAGCATGGAGTCATTGAAAGGTTTTGGTGCCGGTTTGTTGGATAATTTCTACAACGGCTCACTTTAATATTAGTCCTCATGAGGCAGTAATACAGCTTATTTTAAATGTTATTTCAGTAACAATTCACTTATCATAAATGTGCTTTCAATCCCAAACAATTTAAAGATCTACATTTTCAAACCCATCCCACTGGTCTTTTTGAAATGTTATTGCAAATGGAAGTGACACCTACACACGCACACTTCAATATGGCACAAGCTTCCTTTATCACCTATAAATGCATCATGAAACCCCACCTGTCAACAATGGTAATATGGGTGAATATTTAAAACCAAGCCAATAACCACACCATATCTAAAATATTAAGACAGGAATAATATAGCAGAAAAGGAGACTATTGAATGTTTTTTCAAAAGCATGCCATCTGCCACGCTTTGGTGAAGACCCACTACAATAAGAACGAATAAGCATCAAATATTGAAATCGTTGAGTGGTCAGTTTTTATCTTCCTAAAAGAGACTCCCAGACAAAGTCAATCTATTCTGTCTTGATTACAAGGTAAGGAAGAGACTTAAGACTCAAACTTGTTTTGTGCCATGGAAGCCAACGTCTTCAATTAAAACTAGAACTGACCACAAGGTTGAGAAACACTGCTCTACCCATCTGGCCTGTGAAGTGAGGCAAGTGAAGTAGTGACTGAGCATGTTCTAAGCTGCCCTAGCTAGCCTTGGGCCAGAACCAATTCATTACCTACTGAATCCAAACTGAAGAGTTTCAAAATGGGTGTTCAGGTGAGCTGAAAACAAATCAGTTTGTCTTTTTTTCCCCCAGTCTTACCCACCACTAATATCTAGCTGTTATAGTCAAATGTAGACATACAGTATGTGCTTGTCTTCTCGCGTAACGGGACATTGTATAAAGTTCAAGCGCAACAATCCATCTCCTAATCCCACTAACCAATAGGAGCTGTTCCTGGTTTTAAATAAATATGAGTCTAGAAAGGCTCGGAGAGTGTCAAAAAAAAAGAAGCATTCTCATCTCATCTTGCGTCTTCTCTTGGGCTGAGAGTAGAGAACTTCATTAGGATCTATTTCTATCCTTAATCAAGCAGCCCTGGCCACCGTACCATCCCTCCCTATATAATACATGGTCCACATAAATAAAACTTTAAAATAAAGGCAAAAGGAAAGATTTTTTTTTTTTTTAAATCGCAATAATCCTTGTAGCCTTCCTTGTAATAATAGTAAAGACAAAATGAAGCCCTAATAGTACATACAAAAACCCCCACCATAAAGTCTCGTCATTCAAAAACACGGGAAATATCTACAAGTGGCCATTGTACAATGTACTTCATCTGGTAGACCGGTTGAGGATAGTTGTATACTCTTCATGAACGCTCGTCACTTCCTCAATGTGATCATGCTCTGCCTAACAAAGTCTTTGACCTTCCTATAACCTCTCCTCTTCCTCAGTCGGCATAGTGCATGATGGACTCGACGTAGTTTCCGGGGAAGAGGCCGGTGGTGCCACTCATCGTTCCTTCGTACCAGCCGTCGTCGTTCTTCTTGATGACGTAGATGATAGCGCCCTCGTTGAAGGATAGCTCGTCCTCCTTGTCCGCCGCGTAGTCGTAGATCGCCACCACTGTCCACCAAATCAGAGAGGAGCGAAGAGGACAGGAGATGGGTAGAGCACAAGGGAGGGCGAATTAAAAAGAGAACAACAGGAGAAGTGGATAGGGCATGTTTAGATCAGGATGGAAGAGAGAATCACTCGCTACCTTTCTCCATGTAGGTGCGTGGGGCCCACGGGGGGTCCTCCTCTGCATAGGGATCACTGTATTCCACCACGGCCGACTCTTCTTCCTCCTCATCATCATCATCCTCATAGTCCTCTGGAGGGGGCGGGGTGGGTTCCTCAAACACAGCTTCTTCTACAGGGGGCGGGGGAGGGGGCACGTCTGAGACTGGGGGGTGGGGGGGGCGGGGACACAACACACAGTCAGGAACCTTGTAACTAACCAACCAGTGGAATGTAGACATGTGGATTGACACTGGCATTCCCATGCATGTGGCGGAGGGCTGGAGTGGTTGTTTGGGTATCCATGCTGAAAGTGTATGAAGACAAACAGAATTCTGGGGGGAAAGGAGAAGACATTTCCAACGCGCACAGGTGGGAAGTTTATTTCAGACAGGTAAATCGAAGTCGATGGATAGTTCCGCTTTGAAGTAAAGACAAAAATAGACTCACGTCATGAGTAACAAACACATGCACGACGGAGCCACTGCAAAGACCAGGCAACAAGGCAGAGGAGCTAAAAGCCACTTACTGGTCTCCTGTACCCGAGCCACAAAGCCCATCAGAGGGAGCTGAGGAGTGATCTGCATGGAGGGGGAAGGGGGGGCAACAAGAGGACCTGCTATGCATACACACCACAGGAGAAGCAGAGAGAGAGAGAGAGAAGAAAGAAAGAAAGAGATTGTAATTAGGAAAGAAAGGAAGGAAGGCAGAAAGAGAGATGTGGTGGAATTAGAATATGATAGAAGCCAGTTAGATCAGTAGGCAGACTAGGCATCCTTTCACACAAAAAAAAAGACAGCGAGCTGCCGAGACCTAGGCACTTTGTGCCTTCCCTGTCTTCTGAAATCAAATGAGAGTTTTTATGTATGAATTCAATACTCTAGTGAGGTTCTGGGAACTCACAAAATTACAGTTTTCTTCCACAAGAACTGAACATTTTTGTCAGCTTGTATTTAAAATGTTGTTGTTTTTTAACCAAAACGCTAAGCCAAGTAACAGAAATAATTTGGGCCGGTATACATTTAGTTTCTACAAATAAGTTACAGGATGGACCAGAAGCCCAAACGCTCCAGGATCCAAACCAGACAGTAATATATGAAAGAAAGCTTTAAAAGAGGCAGGCTCAATCTAAATGAGAAAGATCTCTAAACACAAAAGCCCATTTGCGTTCTGGTAGGAGTGATGTGTTGCTGCTCCAGGCTGTTTACCTGGGACCTGGTTGAAGTGGGGTCCTCCGTTGGGCTGGGGCTGGTTCAGGGCCATGTTGGAGTTGGGCTGGCCCGTCAATGACGCGGGCCGGCGGTATGGCAGAGACCCCCCCACCGCAGGAGGGTTCTGTGGTTGCACCGGCCGGTTCATGCTGAAGAACTGGGGGGCACCTGGGGTACAGACAGCAAGGGGAACCAGAGAGATTTTGGTATGGTGTAGATATGTCACTGAACGTATCACTTCTGTTTCCTATCATATGATGCACTTAATTCATGGGTTCAATGTAAGCACTTTACAGTTTTTGGTATTCAGATGTCTTATTATCATGGCATATTTCAAGTCAAAGACCCTTTTCAACATCACTTACTGTAAGAACACAAGAACAATTTAACTCATGCACAAGGTGTGATGATGGCATGCAGGTGGTGACTGGGGGCGACGGGAGAGAGTTGCCCTAAGAAGGGAATGAGAAAGACACCCAGAGGAATAAGGAAAAGACAGAGTGACAGATCAGACAGTGAGAGGGAGGGTGATGGAGAAACTCTGATGATGCATGGGTGGAGAACGACCAGCCCACATGACAACATCCCCGCTGGTACACAGACAGATACAGGTCCTGGGATGATGGGAGAGATGGTCGTGATGCAGGGGAGAGGGTGGGGGGGGCACTCACCTTGTGCGGGAGTGCTGAAAGTAGCAGGGCCGGTGCTAGTGACGGAAGTGGGGAGCTGGGGTGGGGGAGGGGGCACGGGTGGACCCTCAGGTGGGGGGGGTGGGGGAGGGATTAGGAGCTAGAGATAGTACAGGGAGGCCATCAGATGGGACGGGAGTAGTAGTGGTAGTGGGAGGTGGCTTAACAGGGTTGGGAAGGGCAGGGGCAGTACCTGCACCATCAGCAGGTGGGAAAGGGAGGAAAGCAGTGGGAAAAAAAGAGGAAAGGAGAAGGAAAGACAGGAGAGGGAGATAAAGACAGGTGCTCAGACACTATCAAGGGGGAAGGAAGGAGAGAGTTTAAAGCAGTCTGACAGACATTATTGCTCTTTGCAGAGCTAGTAGGTGGAGCTTAGACAGTGGACAGGGCATGTGGCCAGACCTTACCTGGGAATGCTGTGGGGGGCGGGGCAGGCGTTGGCACGGCGATAGGCAAGCCCACGGAGCCGCTGCCGCTATTCTCTCTGCTGCTGCTGCGGCTGCTGCTGCTGGGGTGGCTGCCTCCACTGCTGCCACTGCTAATGATGTCACACAGCCCATCACAAAACCCAATCAACACCCGCAGGCATTAAGTAATTTACAGTATAGATTAGAGGTTATATACTTTGTAGGGCCAGTTCCCCAGATACAGATTAAGTCTACTACTGGAATAAAAAGTACTGTGATTTTTTTTTGTCCAGCGCTAGGTTTAATCTGTGGTGCAGGAAACCGGTCCTTAGAGCCCTATTGGTATCAGCGGACCTGCAAGCACAACCTACCAAACCAGGGTCTTTCCTGGCCCAAACTCCTGCCCCCCCCCCCCCTACCTAGCACTGAACAGATTTAAATGAACAGCTCTGCTTTGAGATGACATGTACAGCAATAAAGAAATTAATAAAACGTCACAGATTACAACATGACATTTAGCGGTGGTCCATTAGTGAGACATGAAGGGACAAAGACAGAGGCACGACAAAGCTGGAGGCATCTGAAGAAAATCAAGGCGAGAAGAAAAGAGGAAGGAGACTGGAGACAGGGAATGAGTGAGAAACTGGATGGATTGAAGAAAAGGACCAACGCATAGATAGTCCTTTCTGCTCCAACCTGTCTGTTTAATTTAAGCCAAGGTCAACCATTGCTACTATTAGTTTTAACGTCAGTTTCAAACGTAATAATGTGCTCAGAAGGAAATAGAGAAGGGACTGACGGAGAAAAAGGATCAGCTGTATTCCAAAGCCCAAGCTTCAATTCTCTGGTGGCAGATACTCTGTCATTTAGTCCTAAAGATCTTATTCTCACTGCCTGGTAGGAGCCTCAGTGACACCCAGAGCTGCTTGTGCTTATCTGATCTGAATATCCTCTACTGTTACGCAGATGATAAAAATACATTACTTGGAAACAAGAAACATATTTGAATACATGCTGAGCTGTACATGCTGAGCTGTACACCAAGCACACGTTTTGTGTGCTTGGTGTAGTGCCTATTCAAAGTGTTTCAGACCAGTTTTTTGGTGATATTATTATATTATGTCCTGTGGGTAGGGCTGGGAGAAAAAGGAGGTTAGTAGCATGTAGCTACAGTGTCTAATCTATTGCAGCAGATCTTTACTACAGGGCAGTTGAATCTAAGCGTGTCTGTTCAGTGAGTCCAGGGCCGCTCGAAGTGTGTTCTAGACGTGTTTTTAGCTAGCGGTGTGCTGGGAGCATGCGGGGCGGGGTACCTGTACGTGCGGTTCCTCTGATTAACAGACGCAGTGCGTGCAGGGCTCTGCTGTGGGGGCGCCATGTTGCCATGGCGCGTCGGGCTCGAGACGTAGTCGTTAGGGACAACGGGAGGACGCACCGGCTCGAGTGTCCTATAGGGGGAGTGGCGCCTGCGAGGGGAGGGGTATGAGAGGAGTTTAACATCCACAAGTGAGGGGAGGGGGGGGGCAAGAAAAGGAGGACAAACATGGGAACCAAAATAAATAAAAGAGAACCAGTGCAAACTCAAAATGGGGTGTAGGTGGGAAAAGGCATTAAATGCATCAGTCGTATCCACAGCTGCTGCTGCTTCGGTTCTTACACAGCCCAACATCAACCAAGTACAGTGATGTCTATTGATGTGCTTCAGTGGAATAAAAAGCCTCAAAAGTATGGATGAGCAGCCAAGTATAATCTCCCCCTGTGATTGTGTAAGGGATGGAACTTTGAGCGCTGTTGCCATGGAGAGCATGAACAGCCCGAATTAGAGTTGAGGGGGGAGGAGTCACATGACATCACACATATGGGGGTGGAGGGGGGGGACAAAAGCAACCAAAACACCACAGACAGAGATGCCTCCTCTACACCAGAGACTGGACTAGGGCAGTGTGGCATGGACGCCCGACATGCGTCTCATTTCAGGGGGGACATGTTTGAAGGTCACACACAGCGCTTAAACATTAGAAGAGACATAAAAACAATGTTATAAACCATTACATACATTCCTGTTATGGACAGGTCTGTAGAGGGGGATACAAACTGGACAGGGACACATAACAGGACAAAGCAACAATAACCGTAGCCCATAATGTCAACAAACACATTTGAAGATACCCATTCACTGGAACGACCACACACCTGAAGAAATTAGGTATGTATGCACATTCATTATATCATCAAACAGCATATCATGTGCCACAGGCTAGCTTTGACCTTTTCACAAAGAGGTCTGCTCCGAACCTTAAATAAATGTCACTGAAGGTCGCTGCTGGGTGGTGAGGGGGTAGCCTGGTCCCTAGCCCACCATACGGGGCTTAGGAGGAGCAGAGAGACACTACAGCAATCTGTAGTACAAAGGGACACCTGGTGCCTGCATGATCAGATCTTGTCCATTGACGAACATGTTTTAGATGTCTGATTGTGATTGGCTGAGACTGAAAGCATGCTTTTCTCAAGGAAATGAGCAGTATGGACAGGGGTTGTGGCACCTGCCACATTTACATACCCAATGGTTCCCTTCCCTGACATGGGTGGGCTTGGCGGCTTCTGTGTGGGTGGATTGGTGCGAGGGAGACCTGTGGCTCCGGCCTTCATGTTCTGAGCACTGGCCTATAGGACATGGTGAGAGAGGTTACAAAAACAACAACAGGGAAATACTAGTCAACAGAGCAACACAACACAACCTTGGATCAGACAAAACACACTCTTACACGCATAACAACATTGTTTTTAGGGTTTACATTTCGTTAGAAATCCTTACCTTAAACCTTAGCAACCACTAGGTTCATTTTAAAGGCAAATAAGTGATGCAGAGAGAGAAAGAGAAAGGAGGATTAGTGACTAATAGCGAGAAAATGCACAGAAACACATGTAGCAATGTTATAGGCCTACAGTCCACAGATGTTGTCAGGGAAAAAGCGAACAAGTCACACACTGTCCTAGTCAAAGTGACTCACACTGTTAACGCCACACCCTCGTGCTTTTCCCAAGGGCCTACTACCGTCTTTGTACCAAACCGGGGGGAGTTCCCCAAAACGGTTGTCGCACTAAGATCAGTGTTTGTCCATGATCTTAGTGCAACAAAAGTTTGATGAATACTCACTCCAGTACAAAAATAAAAATGTACTACTATCATCAGGAATCCAGTCGGTAAACGTCAATGCCCCACTGCTCCCTACCTTGACTCCGTGGCCCATGTCATCCAGCAGGCTGTAGTCGATTGGCTTGCGGATGTAGCGCACCGGCCTCTCTGGATTGGCCGGAGCAATGATCTTATGTGTGCGAGAGGTGTTCTTATTGGTGGTCAGGATGCCAATCTCCCGCCTGGCCACTTTCTCTTTGTGGATGTCCACTGTCTGGGGCCGCACAAGGGGCAGAAATACAAGAAATAGACTTGAACAAAACAGCTTTTTGAGCTAGGCCTATAAAGTATTTTTTAGGCTATATGGATGTGTGTGTGAGTGTATTTCGCAACTCGTGCATCCAATGTGTATGTAGACAAAGTGGTCCACATCCCGGCAGCCGTACCTGTGAGATGTGGTTGATGGAGGACTCCATGCGGCGGAGCTGGGAGGCCTGAATGTCAAGCATCTGCAGGACATTGTTGGCCAAGGTGTTGATCAGGTAGGCTACGCTGGCCAGAGACTGGGTGGTGTAGTTCTTAGTCTCCTCCAACGCTCTGTGCTTATCTGGTGACTGAGAAGGGAGAGTGAGTGAGAGAGAGGATGAACAGATAGACATCAGTAACAGAAGCGAGTGTAGCGAGGCAATAAGAAAACAACAAAGCCAGGCAGCATAAAAAGGAGAGCATTGATATCATATAAATAGGATCTTGCAGGGGCTGAAGGATGACAAGGCAAGCCCTTATGTTTTCAGAGGGAAACAATTTCCTGGAGATGAACCTTTCCTTGCTTTTCTGACCACAACGCCCTCGTTGACAGTATGTACTGACCGACATTACTTTTCTAAAAGGACAACCCTCTACCCTCCCCATCTGCCTGGACTTCCATGGACGGTGTGTTAAAGAACAACTGAATGCACAGATTCTGGCATGTGTTTCTCTGCTGCTCATTAAGAAAAAACAAGTTTTCAGTCTTGGGGGTGTGGTTCGATGTGACAGTTACTGATGTTTGTCCCCTATGAAACACCATAGGAACAAAGCCAGTATTACTTCTTCAAAATAGTCAATGATTCTAAGAACTCAAGAAATATGTAATTAATTGACGTTTTTGCTGAGGTTTTAGTTGCGCAGTTTTACATCTAGTTAAGGTGTTTGGTGCAGTATTGCTCAAGTTTTTTTTAAATGTAAAAAACGTGTGACTTGTTGTCTTATGTAAACAAAGTCAGATCCGTTGCATTGACGGGGAGGTCTGTCTCACTGTCTGCGGTAGGATTGGATAGAGCGCAATCACAGCAGCTATGTATCCCGTGTCAGAGGGCAAGTGAGCATTGTCGAAATCAAAACCCAACCCTCAAGTCATGATGAACTCACTTACAAAACTGATTTTGTAACAATACTGACCTCATGAACAAAATTATCCTATTTCCACTTTGTAGTCAATGTTGACACTAGATTGAATGTGTCTGACTAATATCAATGCCACATAGGCTGTTTTCTATCAGATAAGATGTTATTTGCCTTCAGATGCACTTTAACAACAGTGAAAACTAGGCAGCCTCAATCACGAATTCCACAAATACACATGCATGCCTTACAGGGAGTCAAGAGCACCACTAAGGAATTACATCCATTCTCAAGCAAGAAGACAAACAGGTTGTCAGTATTCAAAGGAAGGTGCAGTTGTAGTGCACTGGGATGACAAGAGCACACAAACTCTCACACTTGTAGCAGTCTCAAGATCAACTGACAGCATTCTTCAGATCATTTATTCATAGCTAACCTGCAATTAACTCTGACAAAAATAGGTTTAACTCATACAACACTCAAACTTCAGCAAAAAAATAATTGACAAATAGGCCTACATCAGGTAGACCAGAAGACTTCAATCGAACCTCTTCCTAACTGCGTGGCTTCACACAGTTCTACCTCCATCAAGTTGGATGACTACACGAAAGTAGTAGGCCCGATTACCAACAACGACGAGACGGCCTACAGAGAGGCAGGCAGGCACTCGGACAGCGTGGTGCCAGGTAAACAACCTCTCCCTCAACATCAGCAAAACAAAGGAGCCGATTGTGCACTTCAGGAGGAACCAGCCTGTCCTCATCAATGGAGACAGTCAAAAACTTAAATTTCCTCTGCATATTCATCTCAGAGGAACTGAAATGGTCAAACTACACGGACACCGTGGTGAAAAAGGTACGACAGCGACTCTTCTACCTCAGGAAGCTGAAGAAATCCAGCCTGTCCCAGAGGACCCTCAGTGTTCTACAGGAGCACCATCGACATCCTACTGTCCCCCCCCCCACACACACACACAACAACGGACATTTACCCTGCCCCCACCCCCCAATGGAAATGTATTATTACTACAGTTGTAAATATGTATATTAATATTTGTACTGTTATTGTTTCATTCACCTCTCTTTTTGACCTGCACAGTTAGTGCTCGGAGCTTAAGAATTTCACTCTACTCTGTAATTACTTCTGCGACCGTGTGCATGTGACTAATCTAAAACAGAAGAACAGTGATCCATTCTGTGACTAACTATATAGGCTAGGCCTATTGGGGAACCAGCAGACTTTTATTGAACAATCTCAGATTAGCCTAATTAAATATCTTGAGTCCTGGATGGCGCAGGGGTCAAAAGCACTGCGCCGAAGTTCTGAAGCGTGTCACAACCAGCTGTGACTGGGAGCCCCATAAGAGGGCGCACAATTGGCCCAGCGTTTTCCAGTGTAGGCTTTCCTTGGCTCATCTCGCTCTAGCGACTCCGGTCGTCAGTTGAACGGTGTTTGTGTCACATTTGTGTCTGACATCCGGGTTAAGCGAGCAGTGTGATAAGTAGGCGGCCGGAGGGCGCATGACTTGACCTTCGTCTCTCCCAAGTCCTTTGAGGAGTTGCAGTGATGAGCCAAGGGACCTAATTCAGGGAGAAATTTGGTTTAAAATAAATATGCTTGTGGCCATACCACCCTGTCAGGTTCGGGTCTGGTTAGTACTGGGGCGGGAGACTTCCTGGGAATACCAGGTGCAGTTAACTCCAGAAAATATTTGCTTTAATGAATACCAGTATGGAGTCCGTGCTTGAGTCAAGTGTGTGAGAATGACAGTCATGATCACAGCTGGGCAGAAGCAAGATCACAGGTCAAGACATCTTTAGTCATGTTAATTATTAACTATACCCATTAATGTCATTGCGCATTCAGTGCCAGGACGTTTGAACACTGGTCACTTTAATAATATTTACATACCGTTTTACCCACTTCATATGTATATACTGTATTCTACTCAAGGTTCATCCTATATAACTACTGCTGTGCACACCTTTCCTATTCATATACTGTCCATACACACCATTACACATGATTTATATACATATACACCAGACATTGCTCATTCTGATATTTCTTAATTAAAATTTGGGGGATGTGTGTGTACCATTTTGTGTTGTTAGGTAAACTGCACTGTTGGAGCTAGAAACATAAGCACTTCGCTGCCATGCGATAACATCTGCAAAATACACAGTGGCCAGTTTATTAGGTAAACCACCTCGTTCACAAAAATGGATCACTGCTACAGAGAGTGAGTCACGTGGCCATGGCTTACTATATAATGCAGGCACAGACAATCGAGGCATTCAGTTACTGTTCGATTGAACTTTAGAATGGGTAAAACAAGTGACCTAAGCAACTGAGCGTGGAATGATTGTCGGTGCCAGGCATGCCGTTTGAAGCATCTCAGAAACGTCTGGCCTCCTGGGCTTTTCAGGTACGACAGTGTCTAAGGTTTACCGAGAAGAGTACGACAAACAAAAAACATACAGTCAGCGGCAGTCCTGTGAGCGAAAACAGGTCGAGATGAGAGGTCGAGAGGCAACAATCGTGCAAGCTAACAGGCGGTCCACAATCAGGCAAATAACAGCGCAGTACAACAGTGTTGTGCAGAAAGGCATCTCGGAATGAACAACTCGTTGGTCCTTGTCACGGATGGGCTATTGCAGCAGACGACAAAACTGGGTTCCACTCCTATCAGCTAAAAACATGAAGAAGAGGATCCAGTGGGCACACGATCACCAACACTGGATAATTGAGGAGTGGAAAACCCTTGATACCAACTGAGCAACTTTTACATTCCCCCAAAGAACTCCAGCTGTTCTGGAGGCAAAGGGGGGTCCAACCCAGTTCTAGATGGGAGAATCTAATAAACTGGCAACTGAGTGTATGTGTAAGTGACCAATAAAATGTGATTTGACAGAATTAAAAGTTAAAGGAGAAGGATAGGTTACAACAACCAAGAGCCAACTTGCTACTTAATAGTTATTTGTAACTGAAGGGTGAGAAAGTGCATGCACTGCAGCCTCTTTTAGCCTAGCTAGCTAACGTTAGCTAGCTTCTCCCGGTTTGATACAGTCCTAGACAGGTACTACATAATCATATTTTATGATAAATAACCTAACTATGGCCGCTATTAGTATACTATAGGGCGAGTCAGCTTGGATGGTTGCTGTCTCATCTCTCCCTCCTCACCATATCACTTCCTCAAAGTATGGCCCCTCCCCCGGCTTCTATAGCAGCACCTCTCCCCCACTGCTTGGCTTTTTCAGCTCCATCAATAGGATCGGCCTGCATTCGACCCAATCTATATGGAATGATTCTAGTTGTCCATAACTGGTCTCTATATTTAAAAACGAATTTATGCATATCAGGTCAGGGTGGGAAAGCCCAGATCCATTTCGGAACCCGTCCAACTTTTTGGAACCGTGAAGACCTCTAGTTCCAGGGCAGTGGCACTATTGACACTATTCATACTCGGTGTCAGAACCTCACTTTATATTAGGAAAAACGTACTTCATGGCATGACTAACGTTATGAACAATTTAGCTTGTTCTGCCACTGCCAGATCCACCAGTAGTCTATGAAACACAGATGTATTTTCCCACTCTACAGTCAGTAGTACAAGAAGTTCGGCATTGATGATACAGGGCGTCCTATCCAATCTACAGTGTCTTGCTTTGGCACACAAGGCTGTAACATTAACGTTATCTAACTAACGCTAAATATTGGCAGAAGAACGCTTACAAGTGCCACACATGGTATATATATTTTCTTCGCGACCAATGTTAACAGCTAGCTAATGTTGACATGAGTTGGGAATTTCAAAATCGTACCACTGGAGAATTTGACAGCAATGGCAGCTAGCAGTGCAGCTTACTAGAAACTAGTGGCTAGTTGGAATTAGCTAGCTCGTTTGCTATAGTCATAATTCGTTTACTTGTGGATTATTTGGTTCTCTTCTGGTATCAGAACGTGTCCCATCATTTGAAATCCAATTAAATTCCTTACTTCTTTACCTTAGCTGAATACCTTGTTGTATACCCCATCACGACAGTCAATCATGAAACCAGCTGTGCCCAGATAATTCGTGCTAACTCAGCTAGTTAGCACAACTAGTTAGCTAGCAAGCATTATTTGGTTGGATGTAAATAGCTAACGAAGTCAAGTTAGTAAAAATACTAACAACTACATAAACGTTTGAGAAATGACTACACGCGTACGACGGTTGGAGAACGGCAACCAATGTTTTCATATTAGGAAAAACATAGCTACGTTCCGCATGAAGTAGCTAACTAAGGTTAGCTAGTTATCTATAGCCTAGCTTGGTCGCGCTAACAGGAGCACCCTTGCAGTCGAGTCGCTGCACCTCATCGGCAAAGCTCGTAGCCATCACTTCGCTCACCGTCAAAGATGATACTCGTAGAATATATAATTAATACTGTTATAAAATGATCATTACCTGAACATAGTTGCTTTCGCAATACTCGGCAACTCTTTCTAAATTGGTAAAACTATCTAATAAAGCACTACGTCCAGCTGGAATCTCCTCTTCCAAAAGCATTTGTAACTCCGCCATTTTCACATCTTTAGCAATCAATGCATGCCAGATCCAAGCCTCTCCAACGCTCATGCATAAGTGGCGTTGGGCATCCCAACTATGACGGAGTGTATAACAATCTGTGACAAATTTAAGTGGATATGATACCTAGATCTTTGCTCTTTCAATTCCTTGTCAATTAACATTGTGACTGGTGTAAATTATGAGAAAACCTCAAGATTTTGTTTTGAAAGGAAACAACAGCACCTGGAAAAAGGCTTTTAATAATAGTATTATTTATTTTAAACAACCAATGCTAATGTAGCGATACAGGGGAAACAGGGCTGGGGATTGAACCAGAGACCCTGCAGATACAGAGTGAGCACTTGTTGATAATAATGGCCAAGATGTCTTGAAGGTGGCAAGATATGCTCACAACAGTGGGGCTGCAACAAATGTGCAAAATATTATATTCCTATCCTAACACAAGAGTAGTGTAAACTTTATTTTAAAAATGAACTGTCAAAAATGCCATATATCTGGGGGAGTGGGGACCACGTGCTTTGGAATGCAGTTCAGCTGGAATGTTGGTTTAAGGCAAGGTTTAAGACAATACATCAATGGTCATGGAACTTGAAAAGATAGGTACTGATCCTCATATCGAAATAGGCAGAACAAAAAGCTACTTCAGGTGGTAGCTCAAATGACGAGTCGCCATTGGCAATGACTTGAGCTAATTAAAACCATGTTCAAGAGCTTACTGACAAATAGCCCTACAAAGCGCGCCATCATGTTTAAAGTTATTTTAACAGTTCCACTCGGTCTAGAATCTAGGGTAACTGACAAGCACCTTCCCAAATAACACAGTTCCTCTTCCACAGATGGAGATCGAGTCAAATGTCCACTGTTAATTTAGCTTCTTCTGCTCACAGTGATCCATGTGTCATCTTTAGGCGTTGACACCAGCTCAGATCTGGCCTCTACCACCTGTCCCTTTACCTGATGCAGCTTCAGTTGGCGCACTACAGTGCTGAGGACGACAGTGGCCACTGTGTACGCAAACCTGAAATGTGGCGAAATGGTGGTATAAAAAGTTAGTAACAAGCCCACATCCTTCTTCTTTGCCTGGTAGTGACACTCCCTCAATTTTCCTTTGATGTTGTCGAAGAAATATGGTAAAACTGTATAAGAAGTTGCTCCTGTGTAATTACAACTTGGCTAACCTCAAGTGCACGCCACTATCCTTTCCCATCCCCGTTACCTCAGCTCAGGGCAGGCCTGGCTCCCTGAGAATCCGAGCAGAGAGAAGCTTTTGCTGGCTGAATCTTCTGTGAATCGGTCTGGGTCAAACCTGGATGAACAAAGTGCAAGAATTCAAAATCGGTACTAAAAATCCAGCAAAAATCGTCTCTTTAGTTGGCAAAAATACATATGAACAGACTTGTAGGGATGGCTCCAGGTGTCTGCATCCTGTAGGACTACCCCAAGGGCATAGATCACCAGTGTCTAAAAGAAACATAGGAATAAAGTGTTTTCATTATTCACTTTAAACTTCAAAATTTGGTTAATTTTACATCCACAAGCACTTGCTGACTGTGACAGTGAGATGTGGATAATAAAGGGACTAAGTAGGGAAGAGGAGAATAAGATACCTCTTTAGGAATAATGTGCTGATCGACTTTCCCTTCATTTTCCTGTAGCTGGGCTGCGATGGGCGTCAGTTTGGCTGTCCGCACAGTCTCGTTCAAAACCTGCTGGAAGTACCTATAGTATAGAAGATGCATTTGATAGGCATGATAAAATGTATCTATAAATATTCCTTGAAGACATGTCACCATGATGATACCATGAGGATACCTGCCCCTTCTGCTGTGACCGAACAGGGTTCGAACCCGGGTGTCATGTGGGCCACAAGGCTGTTAGCCCCTGTTAGCTTAGGCATTAGCTCAGGAAGCTCACACCAGTCTTCAGGTCTCATATAAGGTACTCATCATGCAAGAGTGGATCTGAAACACCTCTATTACACTGCATCACATTGTTGATGTTATTTGGCTGTCAGACAGAGTCAGAGGTCACCTGAGCTGTGGGATCTTATCCAGAGAAACAGGCTCAGAGCCCAGAACATCCTCCAGCTCCTGATGCATCTTCTCCTGAACTTCCTCTGACGTGGACAGGAAGTGTACTGCCCAGATGCACACTGGGAAAATATTACAACCACAAAGAGAAACATCAACAGTTTGAGAGAAAGATTTTCTGACCGAATACTAACCAAATAAATGAATTTATTCGTTCAGATAAAAATGACGATGGGATACACCATAAAAGCTGCAAGTTCTAACGTAGATAGGCATAATCTATTTATTACTAGTACTCACAATTAGCTGTGATGACACAACCTGCCAGTGTGAATACCATGCTGTCCTCCATCACCTACAAAAGAGAAACAATGAAAACAAGAATTCATTCAAACAAAAGTAGGATGAAAGTTGTATTTTCCTCTACATGTGAGTAACAGCAACAGGAGGCTCTATGCTCTGCCCCAATGAGCCTATTCTCCTTATAATCAAGGAATCTGTGCAACACCTGTCTATCTGTGAGGTTGGAATGGAGAAGAGCATCCACAAACGCGGTCTGCCTCCTTTGTCCTTTCCTGTCTTTAGCCACAGACATCAGCACTGTTTCCATTTCTGCCAGTGCTGTAAACAAACATAATGTACTTAGCATGAAGACAGAGAATTTATACACATAGGGAAATACTCTAACAATCTCTTTTTTATTTCAGATACATTCAGTAAGGAAGTGGAAATTCTCTTAAAACCTGTCTAGGACTGGGGTTCCACTAGAGGAACCAACAGCCAATGAAATTGTAGGGCGTCAAATACAAATCAACAGAAATCTCATAAATCTAATTTATCAAACATACAAGTATTAGGCACCATTTTAAAGGTAAAATTCTCGTTAATCCAGCCACAGTATCTGATTTCAAATGCTTTACAATGAAAGCTCCACAAACAATTATGTTAGGTCACCACCAACTCACAGAAAAACCCAGCCATTTTTCCAGCCAAAGAGAGGAGTCACAAAAAGCACAAATAGAGATCAAATTAATCACTAACCTTTGATGATCTTCATCAGCTTCATCAGATGAAACTAATAGGACTTCATGTTACACAATACATGTATGTTTTGTTCAGTAAATTTCATATTTACATCCAAAAATCTTATTTTACATTGGCGTGTTAGGTTCAGTAGTTCCAAAACAGGCAGTGATATTGCAGAGAGCCACAGAAATTCACAGAAATACTCATAATAAATGTTGATGAAAATACAACTATTATACATGGAACTTTAGATACCTGTACATCTCAGCATTAAGGAGAAGTGTAACACATATGATCCATAGCAGTGAACTAGTTCTCACTCACCGCTCTCATAGTGTTCCTTTCTGATGGAGCTCTTCTCCATGGAACCGTCCAAATAGCCTTTTCCGATCTCTGACCAGATCTGACAAGTAAAGGGAATTATCAGTGAAAATCTGCAAACAACACAGGTCGTAATGGGCATCTTTTCACAAGAAACGGTGACTTTAAATGTGACTGCTCACTCACTGCCTCATGGTTCTTTCGGAAGCCGATGACTTCAGCATCATTCCGGAAGCGGTCACCCAGAGCGAGTTGAGTGACAGCCTTCATGGCCAATCCTAGCAGATGGGCACAGAGGGGTGTGTGCTGGTCCTTAGGGAAAGACTTCCACTTCCCCACTAACTCCTCCACCAGCTAGAACAGGACAGAAAGGGTGGGAGGGAGACAGAGAGTGTGTGTCAATGGGAAAGGGGAATACCTAGTCAGTTGTCTAACTGAACGCATTCAACTGAAATGTGTCTTCTGCATTTAACCCAACCCCTCTGAATCAGATAGGTGTGGGGGGGCTGCCTTAATTGTTATCCACATCTTCGGCGCCCGGGCAGAACAACAGATTTTTACCTTGTCAGCTCAGGGATTCGATCCAGCAACCTTCCAGTTACTGGCCCAAAAATCTAACTACTAGGCTACCAAACTTTAACATCCCAGGGAAGTGAGCACAAAAAGCTTTTGAGTAAACAAATACTAAATGGATACACAAAAACATAAGAAAGTATTGCAGAATACTACAGCCAAATATTAAAAACTGCCAAATGAGCCATTGTGTAAGAGGCAAACCTTCAGCAGCAGGGGAAAGTTTTCCTTCAGGGTGTTGTTGACGGCACTCTCATACAACTTCTTCCTCATTACAGCCTCTGTGGCCCCTCCACCCATTCCTGACTGGTACCCTAGCAACGACTTCAGCATAGTCTCAAATGAGTCCGCTACAAAGTAAGGATAGAAGATGTCACAGTGGAAAACATGTTACTGTTTCTTAATTTCAAAACAACACTGTACATGTAAAACAGAAATCACCAGAATCTATTACAACGTCTATCTATCCCTGCATTCCACTTAGAATGGTGCAACCGTTTAAGCATGCATTTTAAGTGGTATGTTAGTAGGGACAGAGCACCTGTTTCCCTTTCCTCCCAATAGTTTCCCTCCCTCCCCAGTACTCACTAGTCCTGTTGGGGTTGATGTGCTGCCGTAGCTGGTCCACTGAACCCAAGCTGACCACAGGGCGTCCTCCAAACCAGAAGGATGCCACAGGACCAAACTGTCCATGTAGACAAGCCAGGAACTCATGCAGACTGCCTTGGTTCACTATGTCTTGTATATTTCCATCCCTAGATTAAGAGAATGAGACAAAAAAAAACAATATGAACCTAGGTCAGGCCAGGGCACCATATACAGAAAGCTTCTCAGTGTGTGTGCTGATCTAGGATCAGTTTTGCCGTTTATATGGAGATGAATAGACAGGGGGATCTGATTCTGGATCAGTACTCCTACAGAGACGCTTTATAAATACAGGCTCAGGTCAAGTGTGGTGACCTGAGTGCTAAAGAGAGACAGTACTTAGAAAGTAGTAAAACAAATCTGGTCATAGGCTACTCACTTCTCTTCTGTAGGGTTGAGACCTGGTATACCAGAAGCACTTCTTGATGACTTGATAAAAAAAATGAATCAAGCATGTTACTTTCAGTTTCAAGAGAGACATAGCATAAAGTAAGCATGACAATAAATGGTGTGAGGTTTACATATTCTAAGTCCATGGCAGTAACCTCCAAAAACTTGAGCTTTGAAAAAAACATTTGTCCACTCCTTTGCCATATGTTTTACAATTCACTTAAACTGCTGAAACATTTGAGTACTAAAGGTAGATAGATTAAATGTCCAGGGATTTTTTTAACTGTCATGTCACTGTAAAACTGTGCACAGAGTTATCAGTTTACACGTAGCTAGTAATGACATGGGTGGATATACGATGTTACAAATATTGGCTGATATAAGCACAGGCATTGACTTACTGGATACAAATAGAGGACTGCGCCGACCAGAATGATGACAAAAGTCACTGCAAATATCGCAAAGTCCAGCATGTTTGCTGATGTTACTAAAAAAAAACGTTTAGATAGATAGCTAAAGAAATACTATGCATACAGTATACCGACCACGTCTACGGTAGACTCATCACTCCGTGTTCTACTGCAAAGCCTGCACAGTCAGTGAGGCTAGAGCAATGCATCTCAGAGCGCATGGCTAAATCAGAATGCACAGAAGCAGATAAAATCTAACTACAAAACGTTTAGTAGTTTTGGGGAGGAAGCAATGGTCCATTTCCCAAAATTATGAACAGCACACTTATATTCTGGGCAATGACAAAAGTGTCGGTAGATCCTAAGTACGAGAGCAGATAGAGGAGAGCAGATACAGTTTTAGTATCTTAATTTGATCACCCTGTTGCAAGAGAACACTTGTAGTGTATTTTAGACTTAAAAAGGCTTCTGAAGTTTGTAATATTTCCACTTTAAAACTTCTGACTTGATTTTCCCTTACAATAAAAAATGAAATAAATAAACCCCTACAAAAATGGCCATTAATTATAACCCACATCAGTGTCGATTTTAGCATGTAAATCTCCGTGTGACAAAAAAAATAAAATATATGGGATGCATGCCAGCAAAGCAGCTACACAACACTAAACAGTACATTGATTGCACTATACAACTGCGGAGCCTAGTCAGGCCGCGAAACAGTTATTTCAGCCTAATTTATTGCCTTTAAAAAAAACATTGCCGATATGGCTGACTTGCTTAAACAATTGTGGTTTCTACTGACAATTGAGATGTACAAACCTTGGCATAAGAGGCAATCCGTAATTTCGATTGAGACATTAATGACGAGCTAGGACTGACGTAGTCATTATAACTTTTTGTTCATCACTTTTGGAAATGTACAGCACAGATTCAAAACATGGGCTGTTCTTACAGTGTTCTCCCTGTACACCAAGTCAGAACAGGATAAATACAGTGGGTATATAAGTAGACAATTAGAGCTCTTACAATATTTGATGATTACATTTCTCAAAAACAGGCTATAGGCTACATGTGCACCACCAAGTCAGAACAGTAGGAGACATTAAGATGAACATAGACCAAATTATTAGGGTGAGTCCAAAATGTCTTATATGCTGCTGCATAAATGATGTAATATGTCAGGGAGATATGTATACTGTAGCTAAGAAAGTAATACTAAGTGTATGTTGTGTAGGAAGCTGTTAGTAGCCCATGTGCCTCACCTAATCATTTGGTATATTTTCACCTCTTAATTTTGACAAAATTTACTGTTCTGACTCTGTGGTGCACATGTAGCCTATGACCTGTTGTTGATAAACGTAATCATAGAATATTGTAAGTGCTTTCATTGTCTGCTTATATGCCCCCTTTATTTATCCTACAGTTCTGACTTGGTATACAGGGAAAACACTGTAAGAACGACCCATGTTCTGAACTCTGTTGCTGTACATTTCAAAAGTGCTGAACAAATAGCTGTATTGACTAAGTCCGTCCTGGCTCGCTAATTAATGGCTCAATCGAAATTTATGATTTCCTTTTATCCTCTTGTCGTTCCCTTACGCCATAGTTTGTACATCTCAAATGTCAGTGTAAACCACATTTGGAGTCCCAACACCCGCTACACCTGGCTATCAGTGGCGCCTTGTCTGGCAGCGAAACAGTTCATTCAGCCTCATTTACTGCCTTTAAAAAAACTGCTGATATGGCTGTTGGGACAGCTTTATGTAGGCCCTAAGTTTGTTGGCACAGTTTGTCACCGTTATAGTGTAATTAAGGTGTTGTTAGTGTTGTGTTGCATAGTGACTGCTGACATGCATCCCACTTTTTTCCTTTTTTTGTGCCCCACCTTGATTTACATGCTAAACTCGCCACTGCACGACATAACTCATACGTACAACACATCTCAAAACTAATGTTTTTTAATCGCCTGGAACTTTTGGAAAATAAGCTTCTTTCCACCGTGCTGTTCTGTTCATAAAGGGATTACTAACTTTACCCTCATTTAATAATGAAGAGCTGCTATTGGGTAAACAATCTACTTGTGAATAAAATAGAATCCCCCGAATGATTTTTGAATGACTACCTCATCTCTGTATCCCACACATTCAATTATCTGTAAGGTCCCACAGTCAAGCAGTGAACTTCAAACACAGATTCTATCGCAATGACTATGGAGGTTTTCCAATGCCTCGCAAAGAAGGGCACCTATTAGTAGATGGTAGGTATAAATAAAAAGCAGATATTGAATATCCCTTTGCACATGAAGTTATTAATTATACTTTGGCTGGTGTATCAATACACCCAGTCACTATACAGATGCAGGCGTCCTTACTAACTCAGTTGCCAGAGAGGAAGGAAACCTCTCAGGGATTTCACCATTAGGCCAATTGTGACTTTAAAACAGTTAGAATTTAACGGCTGTGATAGAAAACTGAGAATGAATCAACAACACTGTAGTTACTCCACAATACTAACCTAATTGACAGTGAAAAGGAAACCTGTACAGAATACAAGTATTCCAAACATGTATCCGGTTTGCAACAAAGCACTAAAGTAATGCTGCAAAAAATGTGGCAAAGCAATTCACTTTTTGTCCTGAATAGTGTTGTGTTTAGGGCAAATCCAACAACACATTACTGAGTACCACTCTCCATATTTTCAAGCATAGTGGTAGCTGCATCATGTTATGGGTATGCATGTAATCATTAAAGACTGGGGACTTTTTCCAGAGAAAAAAAATCTACAGAATGGGCAGAGGCAAAATTTGAGAAAAACCTGATTTAAATCTGCTTTCCACCACACTGGGAGATTAATTCACCTTTCAGCAGGACAATAACCTAAAACACAAGGCCAAATATCCACTGAAGTTGCTTACTATGAAGACCGTGAAATGCTCTTTCAGGTCAATACACTATAATGTATGTAGTGTATTGTATGTTTGGTTTAAAGTCCCCAAAATGACATTTAGAAGCATCTCAGCGGGATAACATTTTTTATTATTTCCAATGGTAACCAATACATTTGACAAAACAAGCACAGTCGGGTCATACAAAAATAAACTGATTATTGCCACAAACAACATGTACATTTTGTGTTGGCTGATAAAATACGGTACAAAAAAAGATGTGCGAGCAAAAATTGAAACAAATATTCCTCAATTAGACATTTCTGATTTCCCCTCTGGTCTCAAGGACTCGATCTCCATAGCCATTAGGAACCCTGGTTTGGAGATAGAGAGATTGGAAGCCCACGTTATTTCTAAAGACACCTGATATACAACGCTTTTATACACATGAAAAATGAAAACACATCTCCGAAGGGAATCTAACATGTGTGTCATTAGGTAATGTTGCTGAGTATGTGTACAATCCAGTCAAATTGCTGTGGTCTGTCTGAGGTTCTTTGTCCCTTTTAGTAATTGTATATCTATGGTGTATACAATTTCAGTATGGTGTATACAAAACATATTAAACCATATATATAGATAAGTATTTAGAGCGTGGTAACATATAGAACTGAGCATGTCAACAATGTTGGTCGCAATTTATGTACGCCTGAGTAGGTGTTTTTGTTTACAGTAGTCTTTTTTCTTTCATCTCTGTTAATTGTGACTGTTGTGCAGTAAGTCTTTGTCAATGTCATGCGGAACTACGTCTGCGGAAATGTTAAGTTGCTGTTTGTTGAATTAAATCTACAAAAACAAAATAAAAAAAGTTCAGCCTCACCTTCGGTGTAATCCATCTCAGGCCTGGCGGAGATGAAGATCCAGGCCAATCCAACCAGCACAGCCACCACCAGGTTCACTATGATCCACGGGTTCAGGATCTGTTGCTCTGACCCAGGAGGCCTGGAGAGGGGAGGGGGTTGTAAAAGTCACAATGCTTTTTTGGCTGGAGTCAGAGGAACAGAATAAAAGGGGGTTCTCTTCTCTCTGACTCCCAACAGTGATATTGCTGAGTAGGATAATCAATATACAAGAACTAACTTAGTTCAACATGTGACATGTTAATATCAGGACAATAAAAACAGTTAGTTAGCACACCATAAGGTCTCGTTAGCACTGGGGTACAGGTTGATGCGGTCACTGGTCATCTGCTGGCTGAGAGAGAGGACCAGAGCTGAGAAGTACACTGCAGGAGGAGAGGGAAAGTTACTTCAGTGAAATGACCATTTGCCAAGGCCAGAGAGACATAGTGCTTGCTGCATCATATACAGGCTGGTTCAGTCTGTCCTGAATGAATTGAGTAACATGCTGTAAAGATGTTTTCACTCACAGAAAGAGGCTAGAGCAACTGGGTCCAGGGTGACAAACTCTCTCATAGCCATGGCGCCTTTGGCCAGATTCACCCTGAAATGGAAAGAGAATGAGTCTACACGCACACACACACACAGGGGCGGGACGGGGGCACACTGGAGTTTGTTGTACAATGTGCAAGCCTGTAGCTGGAGAAAGGAGATGTGTGTGTCTGTGTATGTGTTTGTGAGGGGGTCCATTGATGGAACAGAACGAGTGTGTTGTATACATACATACACAAACACCTCCTAGCTCTAGCCACAGGCTTCAATATTTTCACAACAATGGCCACATTTATTTTGGGCCTGACCCAAAATAACAACAATGTGCCACATAGAAACCCACCTCCTTACCTGTCAAAGGCTGACACAGTGCTTATAGCCAGTAGTAGGTAGAAGAGAGACTGTGCAGGGTAGGCCAGGATGTGGTACTGCTGCAGTAGGTTAGGCAGAGTAGTGAGATGTTTTCCTGCCAGGGAATAGATCACTATGATGTTCCACACTGCATAGCCTGCTAGGAAGCCGTGGCAGAACAGCCCAATCCCCCTGTATATTAGAGATAGAGAGAAGTGATAGAGGGAACATTCACACACACACACACAGTTTTTCAAACAGACACACACACACACACACACACACACACACACACACACACACACACACACACACACACACACACACACACACACACACACACACACACACACACACACACACACACACACACACACACACACACACACACACCTGAAGCCACCATGTACCCTAACAGACACATCCTTGGTGGTCCACATCTGCTGGATGTCCACAAAGTTGTCCACCTGATCGCTGGGCTTCGTTCTGTCTGACCGATCGGCCGCTTGAAACCTCTCTGAGGGTTAAACAACACATTATCCAACATAGAAGATAGGACACACAAGGATGTCCAAATAATTCATAAAAGGCCAATTTTTCCAGACACAGAAACAAGACTAGTCCTCAAACCAAGTAAGGCTTCCAATAGAGGTTTTCCATTGCAATTGTTTCATAGTCCAGGACTAGGTTAATTCATCTGTGTCCTGGAAACGAACCTATACTCTTAAACTCTACCATGTACAGCTAACATAAAATAACAGAAGGAAGGGGGACACTCACTGCTCCTCTCGACAAACACCTTCCCCACAGGCTGGCTCTGTCCCAGGGGAGCAGAGAACAGGGAATGCTGCGGGATGGGTGGCTGAGCGTCTGTGATGATGTCATCGTCCTCGACATCAAGCTCGTTGACGTACTGTGTCTCGGACACTTTCGACTTCCTAGGGAGTGACCACAAAGAAAGAAAGAGAAACTGAGCTCATTAAAAGAGCAAAGGATCTATCATAATAGAACCATATAAGTGAAAACACATTTTACTTTACTATCAAATTTGATTTGATTTGTCACATACACGTGATTAGCAGATGTTATTGCGGGTGTAGCGAAATGTTTGTGCTTCTAGCTCCGACAGTTTGGTAATATCTAAACAAGTAATATCTTACAAATTACACAACATATACCCAATACACACAAATCTAAGTAGGAATTAATTAAGTCTATATTCTGTACATATGGACGAGCGATGTCAGAGCGGAACAGACTAAGATACAGTAGAATAGTATAGAAAACAGTATATATGTATGAGATGAGTAATGCCAGATAGGTAAACATTATTAAGTGAATGAGATACAGTAGAATAATATAGAAAACAGTATATACAAATGAGATGAGTAATGCCAGATGTGTAAACATTAAGTGACTAAGATACCATAGAATAGATAGTACATCTTTTAGCGTCTCTTACTTCTTCCTCTTGGGTTTTTTGGTCACTTCTTCCCCTGCCTCGGCTGTGTTCTGGACCAGTCCATCCCCGTTCACCAGGTCAGCCTGGTCATCCTCCAGGTCTGAGACACAAACAAGCGAACGAACAACGCTCCACATGTAACTTAATACATTTTACAAATACAGTAAGTACAACTATGACATATAGCCTATAAATGGTTATGGTAAAACAGAACGGAATGTATTGAATATAAGTGGAATATATTCTTAACCATGCAGAAGTGATAGAATAAATAATACACAAACAAGATCATGTTTGAGTTACAAATGTAGGAAGAGTAGGTATATGGTTCCCCTGAGGCATGCCGTTTACCTATAGCCAGTCCTGCTGTTTACCTATAGCCAGGCCTGCTGTTTAACTATAGCCAGGCCTGATGTTTACCTATAGCCAGGCCTGCTGTTTACCTATAGCCAGGCCTGCTGTTGACCTATAACCAGGCCTGCTGTTTACCTATAGCCAGGCCTGCTGTTTACCTATAGCCAGGCCTGCTGTTTACCTATAGCCACGCCTGCTGTTTACCTATAGCCAGGCATGCTGTTTACCTATAGCCAGGCCTGCTGTTTACCTATAGTCAGACCATAGTCAGGCCTGCTGTTTACCTATAGTCAGACCATAGTCAGGCCTGCTGTTTACCTATAGCCAGTCATGTTGTTTACCTATAGCCAGACATGAAGTTGACCTATAGCCAGACATGAAGTTGACCTATAGCCAGACATGAAGTTGACCTATAGCCAGACATGAAGTTGACCTATAGCCAGACATGAAGTTGACCTATAGCCAGACATGAAGTTGACCTATAGCCAGACATGAAGTTGACCTATAGCCAGACATGAAGTTGACCTATAGCCAGACATGAAGTTGAGTTGACCTATAGCCAGACATGAAGTTGACCTATAGCCAGACATGAAGTTGACCTATAGCCAGACATGAAGTTGACCTATAGTCAGACATGAAGTTGACCTATAGCCAGACATGAAGTTGACCTATAGTCAGACATGAAGTTGACCTATAGCCAGACATGAAGTTGACCTATAGTCAGACATGAAGTTGACCTATAGTCAGACATGAAGTTGACCTATAGTCAGACATGAAGTTGACCTATAGTCAGACATGAAGTTTACCTATAGTCAGGCATGTTGTTTACCTATAGTCAGGCATGTTGTTTACCTATAGTCAGGCATGTTGTTTACCTATATTCAGGCATGTTGTTTACCTATATTCAGGCATGTTGTTTACCTATATTCAGGCATGTTGTTTACCTATAGTCAGGCATGAAGTTTACCTATAGTCAGATATGTTGTTTACCTACGGTCGCTGCCCTTTTCTTCTTCTTCCTTCTCTGTGGTGCAGCTTCCTGCGACTCGGGGGTCAAGGCCTGGATGACCTCAGATGACCTACGACTGCTCAGACCCCCCATCTGGGCCATCTCCACCCCTGGGTCTGCTGCACATACAAACAACAAACAACAACTCTCTTATTATATACATGAGGTATTATTATTATTATTATATTATGAGGTGTACTTACTATGTGGTTCAAGTCATTGCTGGTACTTTAACAGTTTATACATTACTATTTGACAGTGGAATGCAAGCTTAATAACTAATTGATAGCTTGAAACTTAAAGGCAAGTTGCTTCCAAAATTTGGAACACGTTGTTCACCAGCAGTTCAACAGAAGGAGCTTCCGAGAACTATTCCTTTTCCACCCACCCTCTGGGCTTTCAACACCATCCACCTGACTCTTTGACTTTTTCCTCTTGCTTTTAGGGACCGGCATCTCATCTACATAGGAGACAAAACAGGTTAAGAAAACTATATCCAAGCCAGCAGCACAAACCTAAATTCAACAGATATATGATCTATTACAACATCCATCTGAAGGCAACTCACCACCTGTATCTTGACTTAATGCAGTTGTTCAAATGCCACACATAAAAAAGGGAAAGAGAGAGCGTGAGAGATGTTCTGCTGGGATAAATGAGTTGAAACAATATCACAACAGGATAAGGAGGCGAGACTCACCTTGACATGGGGGGCAGGGCACGCTGTCCACGCTTAAAGAGGACACGGAAGAAGAGAATGAGGCTTGGCATCTTACATAACTCCTTCAAGATTAGTTCATATACTTCATTATTTAAAAAATGTTTACCTTTATTTAACTAGGCAAGTCAGTTAAGAACAAATTCTTATTTACAATGACTGCCTACACCCCCGGCCGAACCCTCCCCTAACCCGGACGACGCTGGGCCAATTGTACGCCGCACTAAGGGACTCCCAATCACGGCCGGTTGTGACACAGACTGCAGTGCCTTAGACCGCTGCGCTCTCAGGAGGCCCTCAATCCATACATGGCAATAGATAAGAACATAGGGGAACCAAGGAAAAATGGAACCAAGCAAGTGGTTGTACAAAGCTCTCTCCAAAACTTGCTTTCAAAGTAGATAACACTCCCAGTCTCAAACAGTACATTTCTCCAATTGATCTTAACAATACAATCCTCCAAAACTCAAACCTGGACTCAGAAAAGAGAGTCCTTTTCATACAGTGAAAAGATCCAATAGTACCATGGCCCGGCTTCCCAAAACTAGGCCCACAACTGTGTATGAGAGAACTTACCGTAAGTTGTTTTCTCACCATTACATCCAAGAATTAGGAAGGGCTCTGGGGATATTCCTGTGCCACAGACTTGCTGACACGGCCTAATCCTGGGCTAAATCTGCAGTAGGCATCTGCCAAGGTACTGGAATACCAACCAATCAAGGCATAGATCAGATCAGACTATTCAGACCTGAGGGATTTGTCCCCTTGAGGTATGAAGTGAAGAAGACCCTCAACAAAAAATAGCCTACACCTTTATTGATGTAATAATTTGGTGTAAGAACAATGTTGATGATTATTAGGGCCATATTTTATTTCCCTCCCATATTGTGCAGCCTTTTTGAAGTGACATTAGCTACATCCACCTCTTCATGGTGTTGTTGACCTTTGCTCCTAATGCTGTATGGTTCTACAGCAAGGTCCCTGTCACACCTTCTGCTTTGTTGTTGGGCCCTCTGCAGGTTGCGGAGTGCAGAAACCAGAGAGACCTATGGAAACTGGCTGTCCGAGAGCAGTCTTTTGACTGGGCATGTGCTCATAGGCTACCAGTGTGCTGCATACTAGCTAGTTACAAGTCGAAATGCACGTAAGATGTATTATATGGATGGTCGTGTAAGTGTAGTGCAGTATGCGCGGCCAATGGTAGTGGTACCTGTGGAAGAGGCGGGAGGTCCCTCCGTCGCGTGTTTTGTGCCTAAATAAATATTTTTGATTAAAAAACAGACCTCACACACTGGGCAACTGGAATATGATTAAACATAGATCACTCGTTATAACGAATTTATAGATAAATAGTTATAGCTGAGTAAGATATAGCAAAATGATAACTAGCTAACGTTAGTCGGCTAAATTAGCTAGCACGTTTAAGCTAGAGCATCCTTGTGTTCCGACCGTTACAAGATTAGCTAGCTAAACTAGCTTTTCATACCTGGAATCCTCCTGTGTCCATTTCTGCGCGATACCCTTTTAAAACAGAACCCCAATAAGAATCAAATCAAATCAAATCAAATTTATTTATATAGCCCTTCGTACATCAGCTGATATCTCAAAGTGCTGTACAGAAACCCAGCCTAAAACCCCAAACAGCAAACAATGCTGTTAAAACTGTTAAAACGTTTGGGGCTTGTAACGTCTGCATGTTGGTTGCCACGCTGTTTACCCGACCTTGCCATGACAGTGATTTTTAACTGAGAACACAAAAAGGAACTTCCTGATTTTCAAAATAAAAGCCTTCTGTCTTCTGCACTTGTTGACACAGAATGTCACACAAACACATATTCAAAAACACCTGTTCACACACAAAATGGTATTTAAAAAACAATTAGTAACAGTATACCATCATATCTTTTAGCATTATTCCAAATCCCATTATGTTACACTAAAGATATTCTGTATAATAATAGCCTGGAATTACAGCCTGTGCTGAAGGTATCCTTCAGTATTATAAACTATAAAAATAGAGTCGCACACTCCATATATAAACTCCCAGTCATTTATTGGGTAAATCACCAACGTTTCGGCATCACTGTGCCTTCTTCAGGGTGAATTTACTTTTTATAGTTTATTCGCCGTTACTCTGGGTATGTGCCAGCTCACGTTTTTTTATTCTGTTTTTTACCTTTCAGTATTATGAAAACATTGTGTTCAAATGGTGAGCACACAACTCCACTTACTTGCTCGCCTTCATACTGAAAAATAGTACCAATCTTGAGCACTTGAATTGACATTCTTTGGCATTACCATTCTTTTTATTAAATACAATAAAAACATTAAGAAAATACAGAAATTCAGCAGGGACAATTATTTGCTCTAAATGTAAACGAAAGATGACGTTAACCTACAACCTCTCATAGCATGCCTGTGTAGCACATCAATACATGATCTCCAACTACGCACACAATTTTAGAGAAAAACAGACATGATTTTTGGTTTAATCCAGCTCCATCATAGCCTTGAATATGCTAATTATTCAACAACAGATTCAAGCAGACACAAGGACAGTATCTGTATGAGTCTCTCAAACTCACCACTAAACTAAACAAAACAAAACAATAAACCCAATCCAAAACAAATTCCACTTGAGAGCAGAGGGCATCTTCAGAAGTAGCAGCCAAAGGTGACAGCCACTCCTCATCCATGTTGTTCTCCATTCCCTCTTTTACGATGCCCTGCCCTCCATCTGTTTGTTATCCTTTTATGTCCTCTCCTCCCCTCTATTCTCCTCATCAAAACTCCTCTGTGGGTCGTATCCAGCTGGCAGGAACCCACTGTGGCTCATCCTGAGCCCTCCTCACAGCCCTCAGTAGCTGAACACATGAGTCTTGCAGCCCGTCGTTCACCATCACAGAGTCAAAGAACTGGCAGTAGTGAGACTCCATCTTCCTGGCTGCCTCCTCCATCTCCTGGAAGTCTTCCTCCTGTTGGGAACAGAATAACATGACAGTTGGTTACTATCCTAACTATGGCATGATGGTCAGTATTTCAACCAATTGATCACCATGGGGATGGCGTATTATTACCAGGTTTCTTTGGAAAAAGAGGTTCAAATCTTGAGAGACTTCCTGGTCAATTAAAACATTGAGAATTGATAATAAAACCACAGGAGTGCTTACTTTGAAAGGTCTGTTATCATAGTAATTGGTGGTGATCTGAGCGTCCTTTCTGGTCTCCTTCATGCGTTCTGCGGTGGGCGGCTTCACATAGATAATGTAGGCCTTAAGCTCATGTGTCCTCACTGACTGGATGGCCTGGAAGGGGACAGTCATCATACACGGGTCAATTGAGAACTAATTCTCAGTTACAATGAAGACATGGCCAAGATGCAACTGAGGTCAACACAGAGCTAACTCCACAATAGGGCCAAGTCAATGATGAAGCCCCACTGATAAGAACGCCAGCAGGACTCACATGAGGCTCGATGTCGATGACACAGATCCTTCCACTGTTCAAAACATCCTTCACAGCATCACGACTAGTGCCGTAGAAATGATCTTTGTACTCCCCGTATTCCAGAAACCTGTTGTTTTTTATAAACGCAACACAAAACCCTGGCTTATAATCAGGTGGTCCACATCAAATGTTATTAACTTACTCAATCCTCTTTGTCCCCATTAGGACATAAGGCCACGAGTCACATTCATGTTGTGACAGTTGATTTAACAAGATGTGTTCGTGAAAGTAAAGTGAGCAGCTGTTACTCAATGAGTACCTACCTGTTGTTGTAAACCATGTTCTCAAACAGTTCCCTGTTGATGAAGTGATATTCTTTACCAGACTCCTCATAGCTCCTCGCGGCTCGTGTTGTGTCTGGAGGAAGAAGGGAAAATATGTCAGATGACATCACCAGAAGACAAGACGTCATATAAGACCTTGATTGTATCCATGTCAACAATGGAAGTCAGTCAAGTAGGCCACTCAGGTAGGTGTACTCACGAGGCACTGCCCCTTGAAAGGTCACTGGGTTGATTTTGATTAACCGTCTGCGAAGTTCGTTGACTCCAACGCCAGAGGGACCTGAGAGAGAAGGACACACTTGTGAGGTCACGGTCATGTCATCACACATATTCTGTGTCAATACAAGCAGAGGCACACTGTACATGTACAAAAACAGTAACACAACATGTGTCATATTGTCTCTGCATTATTGGCCACAAAACCATATACACAATAGTACGTATTCATGACAGTCAATACATATCTGAATCTTTTGCCAATCTATTTGTGTTGCTGGTTAGTGCCGGACTGGTGTCTTACCCACGAGGGCAACCAGGCGGTGTTTGTCCTGCGGGTTGCGCTGGTATCGTACCACCTCTTCGTATGGGTTGTTGAGGGCATTGTAGCTGCTGCGTGTGTAGAAGGACTGCTGACTGGAGCCTGTGCTTAGGGACTGGCGCCGACACAGACGCAGGCTACGTCTGAACCCAGTTAGATAGATCCCCTCGATGTTAGTGCTGAACTCACCCTCCTCTAGGAGCGGGGGGAACAGGGAGGGGGAGAGCATGAGAATGGGATGAATGTGCATGTCACTAGACATGGTGTTGGAGTTGATTCTAATTGAGATCAAAGGAGAGCTCAGTAGAGCAGGTCATGCTCACCTTCTCTTAGCTCCTCTCACATTTCAAATTGGAATTCAGAAATGATTGTGATAAAGAAAACAAGGTTATAGTTGAGTGATACTGTATTTTGTATAGGCTGCATGATCAACTAACTTCAACAAAGACTTACCTACCAGATTCAAAAGCATCCTCATCTGTTAGAAAATAGAAGAAGAAAAACATTCATAAAATAATCCACCAAAGTCATTTTACAGTAAACAAATGAGTGAAACAATATGATTTATTGTAGAGGAAATTAGGGAAATCTTACCAGCTTCAACACACTTTTCATCAATCAGGTCTTCCTCTGAAAGAGTAAAGTATGACAGGCAATGGTGTAAAATACTTAAAAGTACTACTTAAGTAGTATACCCCCATTTTTGGGGGTATCTGTACTCTACTATTAATATTTTTGACCACTTTTACTTCACTACATTCCCAAAGAAAAGTATGTACTTTTTACTCCATACATTTTCCCCGACATCCAAAAGTACTAGTAGAATGCTTAGTATGACAGTAAAACGGTCAAATTCTCTCACTTATCAAGAGAACATCCCTGGTCATCCCTACTGCCTCTGATCTGGCAGACTCACTAAACACATGCTTCGTTTGTAAATAATGTGTGAGTTGGAGAATGCCCCTGGCTATCCATAAATAAATAAAAAACTAGAAAATATGGCCATCTGCTTTGCTTAATATAAGGAATTTGAAATGATTTATACTTGCACTTTTGATACTTAAGTATATTTTAGCAATTACATTTACTTTTGATACTTAAGTATATTTAAAACCAAATACTTTTACTCAAGTAGTATTTTACTGGGTGACTTTCACTTTTAATTGAGTCATTTTCTATTAAGGTATCTTTACTTTTACTCAAGTAAGACAATTGGGTACTTTTTTCACCACTGATGACAGGTCAGTGCAAAGTCAATAATGATATACACTATATACAGTGGGGCAAAAAAGTATTTAGTCAGCCACCAATTGTGCAAGTTCTCCCACTTAAAAATATGAGAGAGGCCTGTAATTTTCATCATAGGTACACTTAAACTATGACAGACAAAATTAGAAGAAAAAAAAATCCAGAAAATCACATTGTAGGATTTTTAAATGAATTTATTTGCAAATTATGGTGGAAAATAAAAATAGTCTGTCCTCTATAGCAAAACTCCCTACCAAGTTCCAAACTTCCTCTGGAAGAAATGTCAGCTCAATAAGTGTTCATCAGGAGTTTCATGAAATTAGTTTCCAAGGTGGAGCAGCCGCACACAAGCCTAAGATCACCATGCGCCAAGTGTTGGCTGTAAAGCTCGCCGCCATTGGACTCTGGAGCAGTGGAAACGCGTTCTCTGACAGACAAATCTGGGTTTGACGGATGCCAGGAGAATGCTACCTGCTCCAATGTATTGTGCAACCTGTAAAGTTTGGTGGAGGAGGAAGAATGGTCTGGGGCTGTTTTACATGGTACGGCCTAGGCCCCTTAGTTCCAGTGAAGGGAAATCTTAACGCTACAGCATACAATGACATTCTAGATGGTTCTGTGCTTCCAACTTTGTGGCAACAGTTTGGAGAAGGCCCTTTCTTGTTTCAGCACTACAATGCCCCCGTGCAGAAAGCCAGGTCCATACAGAAATGGTTGTTCAAGATCGGTGTGGAAGAACTTGACTGGCTTGCACAGAGCCCTGACCTCAACCCCATCGAACACCTTTGGGATGAATTGGAACGCCGACTGCGAGCCAGGCCTAATCGGCCAACATCAATGCCCGACCTCACTCAAGCTCTTGTGGCTGAATGGAATCAAGTCCCCGCAGCAATGTTCCAACATCTAGTGGAAAGCCTTCCCAGAAGAGTGGAGGCTGTTATAGCAGCAATGAGGGGACCAACTCCATATTAATGCCCATGATTTTGACAAGCAGGTGTCCACATATTGTTACACTACATGACTAAAAGTAACTGCCCCTCATTGAAAACTAGCACTTTAAAAAAGGATCATAGTTCTTACCTTCATTCACAGTGCTCACTTCAGGTAAGCAAGAGGATTAAGATAATTGTCATTTGTTATTGTTATGGATATACAGTAATACTTGTTACCAGCTGCTTATAATTTGGTGTAAAAGAGTTGAAAAGCCAGACATAAAGGTGAGACTGTACTCTACTCACAGGGTTTGATGCAGGTGTGCGGCTGGTAGGGCTGAGACCACCAAAACTCTTTCTGTTTCCTCCTGAGCAGGTTGGTGGAGGGGATAAGGCCAGCACAGGCCGAGGTGCTGGGTAGTTTCTTGGCCTGCCACCAGAGGGAGTCTGACTGGTCCACGATCTCCAGCAGGTCTCCCTTCCTGAAGTCCATACCTGCCTCAGCGCAGGGGATGGCCGGGTCCTGCTGGGGACTGTAGTCTGCCATGGCACGCACATACAGCTGGGACACCAGGAGACACAATACACCAGACAACAAGACACAAGGACAATGCAATGAAAAAGATCTTTACTACAACACCGAAGACAGGAACTGAGCCATAGGTTTTCTTGGGAATAGTAACCTCCTATTGTCAAGAGAAAGACTTAGGTTTTGGTGCCATTATGGTTCAATGAGCTTACATGACTTGTCTGATACTGTTACTAGGGAAGGGTAGGTCGGTAAACATGCCATTACTCACTATCGTCTGGTTGTTGACTGGTCTATCTGTGATGGGAACCACTTTGAACATGAGGGTGCCTTGAGACCGGGCCTGTGGGTTCAAAGACAGATAAACACACGATGTACATCACTGGTGGATGAAGGCTTTACTACAGACACCATCTGTGTTGACTGTGTGAAATGTGTGGATATTTGTGCAGCCAAGCAGTGTTCTGCTGGTAGACTCACCAGTCTCTCAATGACCTGCTCAGGCTCCAGGCCATTTACAGAGTAACCATTCACCTCTGTGATCCTGTCCCCTGCATGTAGCAGACCTGGGGAGATAGGGGAGAGGGGGCACACATGAGTAAATAGAAACAGATTAAAGAGAGAGAGAGTTAGTGTGTGATAGAGAGAGGTGGTCTCACCGCTGCGGTCTGCAAGTCCTCCATGGATCACCCGTGCCACAAAGATCTCCCCTGTTATCCCATTTCGCTTTATCGTGGCTCCCTAAGAGAGAGAGACAGAAAGGGGACATGAATCCAGGGTTAAAACATTGTCCTGTAGCTCTCACACATAGTGAGCACCAAAAGTATTGGGATTTTGAAGAATGTTAAGTTGCTTTGGCTCTGTACTCCAGCACGTTGGATTTAAATGATGCAATGGTTATAAGGTTAAAGTGCAGACTGTCAGCTTTAATTTGCAGATGCACAAATATCATACACCCCCCAGAAAACCTCCACTGTTGTTGCAATGGTGAGAGGTTTGCATGTTTTGGGAGTATGATATTTGTGCGTCTAACTTCCTCACTCATCATTATTCACGATTCATTCAGGATTATCCGTAATCATGGCAGCATCCACATGAATTTAGAAGTGTTTAAAAACATTATAAAAGTGACTCCAAAATGACACAACACATTATTTACCATTCTTTCTAAATAATCTGAAACACAAACAAAACAACAGGAAATGCATCCAACACATGTGTAGACCCGCAAGCTTGATGTAGCCATTGTGTGCTATGAATATGGGACCAAATACTTTTTACCACTTTAATACACAAGTGAATGTACAAAAAGTGCTGTAATTTCTAAATAGTTCACCAGATATGGATGAAAATACCCTCAAATTAAAGCTGACAGTCCGCACTTTAACCTCCTAGTCATTGTATCATTTCAAATCCAAAGTGCTGGAGTACAAAGCCAAAACAACAAAAAATGTGTCACTGTCCAAATACTCTTGGAGTTCACTGTGTACAGAGATTCATCACTGGGTTGGAACAGCAACAATCACACATTTGGCCTATTTCAGGTTATGGAGGGGGTCATGAGATATGAGATGAAGACATCATGAGTCCAAAGGGAATAATGGACATGCTTTATTTACAATTACAAAATGAAATCATGTGAAAATAAGAGATGACATTCGGGAAACACAGAGTTTGCATGAAACACAGATGGACGGCTTGAGGATGGAAACGCAACACTGGGCATAGCCAACACATCACAATTGCGGGATGAATGGTGGGCGACATGATGGTGACGAAGATAACAGAAGAAAGGATAAATGCCTTTTGAAGCCGAGGTCTCTGAGGGAATCTTGAGGAGAGGACCATTCCCTGAAGCAGAGGAATAGAAGGTCTCCTGGAGACATGAGAGCACCACTGTCCTCCTGGCTGGTTCACTTCCTCTTCTTCTTCCCCTGGCTGGAGCTGGAGCAGCAGCCAGTCTTGTTGTGGTTGGGGGCGAGCGGAGCAGGCGGTGGAGTTGTTGAGAGGCTGTTGTAGAGGTGGGGTTTCTGGAACTGGGGTTCCACATGCTTCTTTTGAGATGTGGGGGAAGCACCAACATGCTTTCTGGGAGACATGGGCGGAACCCTGGTCTTCAACCCTGCCTTGGGTGACCCATTGCAGGCTGGGGACTGAGGCTGAGAGATCTTCCCCTGGGATGTGGATATGCCGTCCATAGAGCCAGTGAAGGAGCTGGAGGAGGAGGAGGAGATGGAGGAAGAGGAGGACAGGGAGCATACTCTGGACTGGTGTGAAAGGGATGTCTGAGTCTTCAAGCTGCTGGCTGTGTGTTCTTGTTCGCTGGCTGATATGTTGACAGGTGGAATACCGCTGCTGGTTCCTCTATGTGGTTCCGGTGTATCTGCTACCGCCCTGCTGGCAGCGGTGAGTGTCTGCAATCTGCTCACCACCTGGGCCAGCAGCGTCAGGGCCTGGGCATTCTCCTGGACACTCTCAGACATGCGCTCTGTGGCGGCAGCCATCTTCTGCCCTAGCAGCCAGACGTCATTGGTGCTGCGCTCCATAGAGCTAGCAGCCTCCTCCACCGTGGACCTCAACTCATCCAGGCTCTCCTGCTTAGCCAGCTCCACAGGGGGGTCGCGAGGCATCTCATCTATCCGCCGATGCTGCATGGGGCTGGGGGGAGCCGTGCGGATCCGGGATCTGATGCTGTAGCTCCGGAACCGCGGAGGCGTTCCGGGGGGATGGTGGTATGCAGCCATGCAGGGAGGGGTGAGAGTCCAGGGCTGGAGGGGTGGAGCGTGGTGTGGGAGAGGGGACAGGGTGTTGGCTGACTCTCTGTCTAGCTCCTTGATCACATTATCTCCAGAAGCAAGGAGGAGAGAGGTTGGAAAAATGTAATCTATTAGCCTGAATAAGAGTAGAAGTTCCATTGTGTTGTATTATAATGTCCTGAACTGATATGTATTGCAGTGTACAGCACTGTACTACTCATGGCAGTAGATACAGTATTGAATCATATAGTTTGCAGGGCCTTTTCAACTGTAGTTTGTTCTTACCAATCAGGACAGAGTTACAGACTGAGGGGGCAGAGCGATTAAGACCTTCTTCTTTCCAGAGTGCATCAGTCTGGCACATTCTACAGTTACTCATTGGCTTAAACCGTGGTGGAGGGCGGGGCTTGGCCAGGGGTGGTGGACCTGCAGAAGATAGCAACTCAGCTGGTGGGTAGCCGACTCTCCTTGTGCTGGGCATGACTGGTCGTTCCCCGGGCACTACGGCCCCCAGAGCCCTCACACCGTGCCAGGGGCCCTCCGCCACCCTGACCCCACCGTGGATCAGCCTTCGGCGGGTCATCTTCCTCAGGGTATCCCAGCGACTGCGGATCCCCCCTCCTGAGCTCCTCTTTCAGGGGGAGAGACAGGGCTAGACAAGATTACCTCTGTCTGAGACCATAGATACCTCTATAGCCCTGAAATAGGGATCTGGGTACACAGGGTACTGCTGAAACTGTCTGCCACCAGGATTGGATTTAGATTTGTTCCAAACAGTTTCCAAAAGAGGTCGCAATGTCAGATGTGGATGGGTAGGAGCTTCCAAGTATATACAGCTTAATAACTATAGGAACATTTTTGGGGTCAAATTGAGTGACTGGAAATTGTATATTTCAGTATCCTAAACTGACACATCGTGACACTAATCATAAGCCATCCTGGAATGTTGAAGTATTAAAACCATCTCTACTACGATTACTCTGATTGAAATCATCTGTCACACAATTTAACAATCAAACGAATGACATGTTATGAAAGCATCATCTGCCCTTTCTTACAGCTTCCGTCAGGTCCTCAGGAGTTGCTGCTTTGTACTCGGTGTGCATAAAACACAACCTTTCTGTAACCTTGCATGGGGGGAAAAGTGTGAAAGTACTAAAAGTGTGTTTTTGGTATCCACGTTTGAAAATAGCAAGGTGTAAAAGATTGCACCCTTGATGATACTTTTAATCTAGTATTCTTTTGTGGTTGCTTTAAGCCTTCCTCCTTAAAAACAAACAGTTGTATCCAATCCATGACTCACCAGCTGCTGCTTGTTCTTCACCAGACAGACAATCCTCATGGCCTCCTCATCGTCAGGGAGGTTGTCAGGGATAGGAGGCAGCACAGGGTCATAATCCTTCTGGGCCACCATATCATGGGTTGATATCAGAGCCTAGGACAGAGCACAACTATTAAGTCAATTGATTCATTTAGGTCGGACTCAACACACATAAATAACGCACACAACCCAGAAGAACTTAGTTACAACAACAACGGACACAAAGTTTAGGATCATAGGAGCCCTTTTTGCCTCAGGATCTCTCACCTGGAGGTGTGGTCCCCTGAGGAGACTGTAAAGCTCCCTGGCCTCAGCAGAAGTGTTCGGAACTGTTCTCATGTCAGTCAGAATCTAGAAGAGAAGCAGAAAGACGGGTTGAGTGGACACAGGACAGGACTGACACCACTGACAAGCCAATGAGGGAAGAGGGCAAAGCAGTAGAGGGAAAGGTCCTACCTGTTGGATGAGCTGTGTTGTGTACGGTAGGAAGGGAGCAGGAGGCTCTCTCTGGTGTTGCCGCAGACACTCATGCACCTGGAGACCCGAGAGAAAGTAGAGATGAAGTGAAACACAGCCTTTCTAAACCCCAGATGAGAGTATATCACAGACTAGACTCCCAGACTAACTTTGAGCAGGGAGTTGAGCCAGGGGGCGTTGAGGAGGCTGTATAGGAGCTCTGCCCCGTTGATTTCCTTATTGATGGAATGTTTTACCTCCTCCACCACGTCAGACAGGATCTGCCTTAGCCCTGGAGGACAACACCAACATAATCATAAAGATAAATAGCAATAGGATTATCACAACATACAGGAGAGAAGTGCATTGCCATCAGCTAGAGGTTGAGAGAGAAGCTGGTTCCTATTTCTGACCATGGTCACTCAGTCTAGGGGACGACATCACCACCTCGGCTTCCACAGTCTGCCTCATGGGGATCACCCAGCACTGACCGCTGGAAATTCACCCCAACCCAGACCTTGGAAAGAGAGAAATGAAATAAAAATATATTCTTTGCTTAGTAGTTAATCTAAAAGCTGAATGATAACATCTAATCTTCTTACACATTTTCGATAACAATAACGTAACATTAATCCAGATTAATAAGACTCTGACCTCTATATACATAGTCATCAGTTCCTGCTATGATGGATGTCAACAGGGTGTTAATAACTTCCCAGGTAAAAACAGCCTCCACTGTCACACGTTAAAAACCCTAAGGGTAACTTAATGCCCTGTGTGTGAAATAAACTCAGGGTTCAAAAGTCAATGGCCCACTTAAGCAGTCTCTTCTAATTCCGTATTCTACGTGCTACCATGTCCCTGTGTCGGTCAACATCACCCATTCAACAGAAAGACAAAACAATACTGGTGATGTAGTGTTACATCTTAAAACAGAAGTATGGGGATTTTTTTAAATCCTGAAAACTAGAAGAGCCCAATTCCACCTCCTCAACAGTCAGAGTGAGAGTCTACTGTATCTGGGCTCGGAGCCAACTGTAAAAGACTTAACACATTCCTGCGTGCTCACTACTTACCTCTGTGGTCTCTTTTCTTCCAGTCCCTTTGACTCGCTTCCTCAATCCTTAATTACTTAGCTCCAGAGGAGGATTTGTCCTCTGTGTAATACAATTTACCAATTTTTGCCACAGAGTGAGAGTCCCCAGGGAATTCGCTGGTAACAGGTCTGTGTTTTTACTACGTAGTGAACTGGAAAGAAAGAAGAGAAGAGTGTAATCCTCTCTCTATCCCAGTTAATCCTGGGCAAGTGAATTGTCTCTCTCTTGCCGGAAGTGACAGAAGCGTGTCGAACCTGCTGCTGGCCTGTCCAAGGCTATCCTACAGCTCTGCTCCCAAAGCTTCTTAACTCTTTCTGCTTTTAAAACCCACCAGACCGTGGCCTGATAAAGCTAGTGTCCTAAATGGCACCCTATTCCCGATACAGTGTATTACTTTTGACCAGAGCCCTATGGGCCCTGGAGGGCTCTGGTCAAGAGTTGTGCCCTATATAGGGAATAGAGTGCATTTTGGGACGCATCCATGGCCACACAGCTGCTCTGTGTTGAATAGAGGGAAAAGAGGGGATACCCCACAGTGTGTAATTAAACACATCACTGTACTGAGCTCCCAACAGCTGGAGGAGATAGGGAACAGAGCATGATGATGATTAAGTCATTATATACTGTAGTACCCGACTACACATTCTGCTTCTCTAACCATACAAATGAAAATGTAAGTCTGTCGCACACTCATCTCCAAACACAATCAGAAACTGGTTGTCGATGGTGATCTATGAAGTAATCTGCCAGGGAAAAAATATGATTTCATGTTGAGGACAATACAGAATATATTTTAGAGATCAACTTTAACCTAAGATTATCTTGAGGCGCTGTAAAAAGCTTTGGCTTTAAAATTCTTATTTTTGCATTGTCATTAATTTACCCCCCCTCTGTCTAGCTTTTTAGGTATAGAAATAGGACAAAGCTTAGAGGATTATCAGCAGCACCACAGATATTTACAAAACAGTAACCTTTGACCTCTAACGTGACTGTTAAAACCAAAGCATTATTATTACGTTTATTTGTCAGGGATCATGTACAACATGCTCCTGCACCAGATTTAGCTAGATAACAAATTGTCATCTGTATATAGCAATATATATATAGCAATATATATATATATATATATATATATACAAACATACACACACAGTAGCAGTCAAAAGTTTGGACACACCTACTCATTCCAGGGTTTTTCTTCATGTTTACTATTTTCTACATTGTAGAATAATGGTGAAGACATCAAACTATGAAATAACACTTACGGAATCATGTAGTAACCAAAAAAGTGTTAAACAAATCTAAATATATTTTATATTCTTCAAAGTAGCCATAAAGTAGCCTTGATGAAAGCTTTGCACTCATGGCATTCTCTCAACCAGCTTCATGAGGAATGTTTTTCCAAAAGTCTTGAAGGAGTTCCCACTTATGCTGAGCACTTTGTTGGCTGCTTTTCCTTCACTCTGCAGTCCAACTCCTCCAAAACCATCTCAACGGAGTTGAGGTCGGGTGATTGTGGAAGCCATGTCATCTGATGCAGCACTACATCACACTTCTTCTGGGTCAAATAGCCTTTACACAGCCTGGAGGTGTGTTTTGGGTCATGGTGCTGTTGAAAAACAAATGATAGACCCACTAAGCGCAAACCAGATGGGATGTTGTATCGCTGCAGAATGATGTGGTAGCCATGCTGGTTAAGTGTGCCTTGAATTCTAAATAAATCACTGACAGTGTCACCAGCAAAGCACCCCCACACCCACCAAGGACCACCGCACCACCTTCCACCTTGTCACACACCACATCTGTTGGATTGTGTTGTGTGACAAAACTGCACATTTTAGAGTGGCCTTTTATAGTCAAGACTTGTCTTTTTAACATAAAATGTTCTTGTTGTACTGTATGTGTGTTTATAGTTTTGTTTAATGTTGTGTTAGTGTATGTACGTTGTTTTGTCTGAAGCGTTGTTCCCCCTGCTGCTATTGGACCAGGTCTCTCTTGGAAAAGAGATGTTATCTCAATGAGAAAAACCTGTATAAATAAAGGTAAAATAAAACATTTAAAATTTAAATTGTCCCCAGCACAAGGTACACCTGTGTAATGATCATGCTGTTTAATCAGCTTCTTGATATGCCACAACTGCCAGGTGGGTGCATTATCTGGGCAAAGGAGAAATGCTCACTAACAGGGATGCACAACAGTGGGTTGAGTCACTGACATGATCTCCTGTCCGGGTTCGCGCCGTAGGGGAGATCTTTGTGGGTTATACTCGGCCATGTGTCAGGATAGTAAATTGGTGGTCTGAAAATATCACTCTAGTGGTGTGGGGGCTGTGCTTTGGCAAAGTGGGTGGGGTTATATCCTGCCTGGTTGGCCATATCCGGGGGTACTGTCGGACGGGACCACAGTGTCTCCCGAACCCTCCTGTCTCAGCCTCCAGTATTTATGCTGCTATAGTTTATGTGTCGGGGGGCTAGGATAAGTCTGTTACATCTGGAGTATTTCTCCTGTCTTATCCAGTGTCCTGTGTGAATTTAAGTATGCTCTCTCTAACTCTCTTTCTCTTTTCTCTCAGAGGCTCGGAACCCTAGGATCATGCCTCAGGACTACCTGGCCTGATGACTCCTTGCTGTCCCCAGTCCACCTGTTTGTGTTGCTGCTCCAGATTCAACTGTTCTGCCTGCGGCTATGGAACCCTGACCTGTTCACCGGACGTGCTACCTTGTCCCAGACCTGCTGTTTTCGACTCTTTCTCTCTACCACACCTACTCTCTCTAACTCTGAATGATCGGCTATGAAAAGCCAACTGACATTTACTCCTGAGGTGCTGACCTGGTGCACCCTCTACAACCACTGTGATTATTATTATTTGACCCTGCTTGCCCCCGGTGATGCTTTGTGCAGACCTCACTACCCTCTGGAGAGCCTTACGGTTGTGGGCGGAGCAGTTGCCGTACCAGGCGGTGATACAGCCCGACAGGATGCTCTCGATTGTGCATCTGTAGAAGTTTGTGAGTGCTTTTTGGTGACAAGCCGAATTTCTTCAGCCTCCTGAGGTTGAAGAGGAGCTGCTGCGCCTTCTTCACGACGCTGTCTGTGTAGGTAGACCAATTCAGTTTTTCCGTGATGTGTACGCCGAGGAACTTAAAACTTACTACCCTCTCCACTACTGTCCCGTCGATGTGGATAGGGGGGTGCTCCCTCTGCTGTTTCCTTAAGTCCACGATCATCTCCGTTGTTTTGTTGACATTGAGTGTGAGGTTATTTTCCTGACACCACACTCAGAGGGCCCTCACCTCCTCCCTGTAGGCCGTCTCGTCGCTGTTGGTAATCAAGCCTACCACTGTAGTGTCGTCCGCAAACTTGATGATTGAGTTGGAGGCGTGTATGGCCACGCAGTCGTGGGTGAACAGGGGGTACAGGAGAGGGCTCAGAACGCACCCTTGTGGGGCCCCAATGTTGAGGATCAGCGGGGTGGAGATGTTGTTACCTACCCTCACCACCTGGGGGCGTCCCATCAGGAAGTCCAGTACACAGTTGCACAGGGCGGGGTCGACAGAGTCCCGCAGGTTTTGGTTGCGGGCCGTGTCAGTGGCACTGTATTGTCCTCAAAGCGGGCAAAAAAGTTATTTAGTCTGTCTGGGAGCAAGACATCCTGGTCCGCGATGGGGATGGTTTTCTTTTTGTAATCCGTGATTGACGGATCACTTAAACATCTGTGATGCAGAGGATTGTTTCCTCCAGCTTTTTTTCCCACGTTGTGGAAAAAGCACAGATAAATCTCGGCAGCTTGTTTTTTCTTCATACTCAAAAATACTCTTCAGTGCCACTGGACAGGTCTCCCCGAGAGACCTGAAGTATGAAGTAAGAGCTGGCCAGCTTTGCAGGAGACGATCGACAGCTGGATGAAGAGAGAGCCATCCGTGTGCAAACATGTCGCAGAATTTCACGCCACTCAATTTCAACAAAGACAAGAAAATGCATGCAGTTCCTCTCTTCGGGATACAGATACCGAGAAGTGGCTGTAGATCTTTTTATTTTATTTTTATTTTTTATTTCACCTTTATTTAACCAGGTAGGCTAGTTGAGAACAAGTTCTCATTTGCAACTGCGACCTGGCCAAGATAAAGCATAGCAGTGTGAACAGACAACACGGAGTTACACATGGAGTAAACAATTAACAAGTCAATAACACAGTAGAAAAAAAAGAAAAAAAAGGGGATTCTATATACAATGTGTGTAAAAGGCATGAGGAGGTAGGCGAATAATTACAATATTGCAGATTATCACTGGAGTGATAAATGATCAGATGATCATGTACAGGTAGAGATATTGGTGTGCAAAAGAGCAGAAAAGTAAATAAATAAAAACTGTGGTAATGAGGTAGGTGAAAATGGGTGGGCTATTTACCAATAGATTATGTACAGCTGCAGCGATCGGTTAGCTGCTCAGATAGCTGATGTTTGAAGTTGGTGAGGGACATAAAAGTCTCCAACTTCAGCGATTTTTGCAATTCGTTCCAGTCACAGGCAGCAGAGAACTGGAACGAAAGGCGGCCAAATGAGGTGTTGGCTTTAGGGATGATCAGTGAGATACACCTGCTGGAGCGCGTGCTACGGGTGGGTGTTGCCATCGTGACCAGTGAACTGAGATAAGGCGGAGCTTTACCTAGCATGGCCTTGTAGATGACCTGGAGCCAGTGGGTCTGGCGACGAATATGTAGCGAGGGCCAGCCGACTAGAGCATACAAGTCGCAGTGGTGGGTGGTATAAGATGCTTTAGTAACAAAACGGATGGCACTGTGATAAACTGCATCCAGTTTGCGGAGTAGAGTGTTGGAAGCTATTTTGTAGATGACATCTCCGAAGTCGAGGACCGGTAGGATAGTCAGTTTTACGAGGGTAAGTTTGGCGGCGTGAGTGAAGGATGCTTTGTTGCGGAATAGAAAGCCGACTATAGATTTGATTTTAGATTGGAGATGTTTGATATGAGTCTGGAAGGAGAGTTTACAGCCTAGCCAGACACCTAGGTACTTATAGATGTCCACATATTCTAGGTCGGAACCATCCAGGGTGGTGATGCTAGTCGGGCGTGCGGGTGCAGGCAGCGAATGGTTGAAAAGCATGCATTTGGTTTTACTAGCGTTTAAGAGCAGTTGGAGGCCATGGAAGGAGTGTTGTATGGCATTGAAGCTCGTGGCCAAGGAGCTATTGAAATTCAAATATTTAAAAAAATAATTTAAAAGTGTGATGTGTAAATCGACAAAAAAAGTGTGTGCAATGTGTGTCTATGCCATCGGGTTAGCTAGAACCAGTTTTAAAGTTTTAGGATTAATGGTTATAATAGCTATTGGAATTTGAACATTTTGATTTGTCACTATGTTGACAGTCCCTAACTGCTGTTGGTGGACGTAAGGAAAATTGCAGGCTAATATCCATCGAATATCCAACCTGAATCTGTCTTTACTAGGTCGAATAATGCACCGATATTGCTAGCACCTTTAGCTAGCGTGGCCATCTTGTGCATTTCTGTGGATGCATGCCGAGTAAGGTCATTCTCCCTAATGGCCAATTGAGAATTCTCGACGGCATAAAGTACACAAACCTTTGGTCGAGTCACCACTGAAGGGCTTAACCAACGTCTTTTTTGCCTCCCATTGTTTGTTGTAGACGCAAAGTCTTTTCTTTTTTGCAGATTTTATCATATTTCCTTGATATGCCAAACCGACCGAACAACAACAGAAATTACTTTTCAAGAATTGGCGCGTTTACGCTATACTGTGATTGGATAAATATACGGGACAAGGGAGGTCCTGTATGGACAAACTAATTAAGCCCAATATAAGTGACATCCGGCTAATAAGGGACAGTTGGCAACCCTAGCACACACCTCAAGTAGCCTAGCTCATAGCCTATCCCATAGGCCTATATGTTTTGATACGTTTTATATAACAACTAAAGTGGCCAAATAACTTAAAATTAAGCACATTCATCTGTTTTGCAACCGGTGGAGCATCCTGGCATCCATAGACGGCGTATGAGTTTCAAGTTTAGGGAAGGTAGTTTTCACCATAAAAATGTACCTTTATAATATAGAATTACATGCATAATTGCATTTACTAATTGATTGAATTTTGGAACATTTGTGTTTATAGCCTACTGCAGTGTGTTCATTGCTGTGCCTCCACTGTGAAGAAATAGCCTAATAGCTTATCAACTTTTAAAGCTAAACATTCTGATCTATTGCATTAGTCTCAGTCTCATTGCTTTTACACATTTTATATGCGAGTGGTTGCATTAATTAATTTGGGATCTATTGCAACCCACAACTGTCCCAGAGTATGTTTGGAATATTCAGTTCTTGCACAGAAGGACAAGGTGACCAATAGAATAGATCAACTTTTATACTATGGGGGATAGTACATTGACATAGGCTAGTGCTTTTGCTGTTCGTTAGGCCTATTCATCTTGTTGGCTGACGAAAAGTAAATGTGGACAGTTCTTCTAAAATCTTCAATATGCGCCTTGGAATTCGATAAGAGGGACGGGTGCAGTTGCGTCCCAGATGTGTCTGTCTTCACTTGTAGCCTGTGAGAAGGACCCGATCATGTGACAGGCATTGGCTAATAAGAATTGAGATATGGGAGTGAGAGGTGCTTTGGAAGCATGGCAGCCAGTAGAAGGAATTATAATTGTTATATTCAGGCCAAGGGCACAAAAGGCATGGATTTTTTTAGGGGGCATTATGGCCACACACAAGGGGGATGCCTATCATGACTTCCGCCGAAGTCGGTCCCTCTCGGTGTTTGGCGGTCGATGTCATAATAATACTTTTGTCAAGTATACTCCCTCCCCGGCCTCTAGGTCATCAGGCTGCTGATTATCACGAATACCTGTCACAATCGTCATGCGCACCAGCACCTCATGACACTCACCTGGACTCCATCACCTCCTTGATTATCTTCCCTACATCTGTCACTCCCCTTGGTTTTTCCCTCAGGTGTTATTGACTCTGTTTTCATGTCGGTGCGTTGCTTGAGTGTCGTGTTTATTTATTAAAACACTCCCTGTACTTGCTTCCCGAATCTCGGCACACTCGTTAACAACTTGGTTGTTTTATTTAAACGATGATTTTAAAAATGATCCATGTAATTGGAACTGCAAGCCAGACCAAATTAAACGGGCCTATTGATATAATGATTATGAATGAAATATTAAGGGCAGAAATGATTAAATATTAAAGCATTAAACCTCTCACTAAAGGCTTCAGTCATACAAAAGTTATACTTAAATCCGAACTGGTCCTCTAGCAAATTAATAGGAATGTCTCACCCCATGTTCAATAACGTCTTTCATTCCTTTATTCAGATTACAACCTTGCACATTCAGTTATTTGAAAATAAAATCATCTCCCAAATATCGCCATTTTAAAATTTTTAAAACTATTGAAAGTTGGTTGCAATTTCAATTTAATCAACCAGAAAAAAACTGAACAAATGATACAAATAATGTGATTAACTCAAATATACTAACCCTTTGCCTTGATGACAGCTTTGCACTCTTGGCATTCTCTCAACCACCTGGTTTCACCTGGAATGCTTTTCGAACAGTCTTGAAGAGTTCCCACATATGCTGAGCACTTGTTGGCTGCTTTTCCTTCACTCTGCAGTCCAACTCATCCAAAACCATCTTAATTGGGTTGAGGTTGGGTGATTGAGGAGGCCAGGTCATGTGATGCAGCACTCCATCACCTTCCTTCTTGGTCAAATAGCCCTTACACAGCCTGGAGGTATGTTGGGTCATGGTGCTGTTGAAAAGCAAATGATAGTCCCACTAAGCGCAAACCAGATGGGGTGTCGTATCTCTGCAGAACACTGTGGTAGCCATGCTGGTTAAGTGTGCCTGTAATTCAAAATAAATCACTGACAGTGTCACCAGCATATCCTTAACATTAACTCAAATGTTAATGTCAAATGTTTTGGGTAGCCTTCAACAAGCTTCCCACAATAAGTTGGGTGAATTTGGCCCATTCCTCCTGACAGAGCTGGTGTAACGGAGACAGGTTTGTAGGCCTCCTTGTTCGCACACTGTTTTTCAGTTCTGCCCACAAATTGTCTATAGGATTGAGGTCTGGGCTTTGTGATGGCCACTCCAATACCTTGACTTTGTTGTCCTTAAGCCATTTTGCCACAACTTTGGAAGTATGCTTGGGGTCATTGTCCATTTGGAAGACCCATTTGCGACCAAGCTTTAACTTCCTGTCTGATGTCTTGGAATGTTGCTTCAATATATCCACATAATTGTCCTCCCTCATGATGCCATCTATTTTGTGAAGTGTACCAGTCCTCCTGCAGCAAAGCACCCTCACAACATGATGCTGCCACGCCCGTACTTCACAGTTGGGATGGTGTTCTTTGGCTTGCAAGCCTCCCCCTTTTTCCTCCAAATATAACAATGGTCATTATGGCCAAACAGTTCTATTTTTGTTTCATCAGACCAGAGGACATTTCTCCAAAAAGTACAATCTTGTCCCCTGTGCATTTGCAAACCATAGTCTGGCTTTTTTTATGGCAGATTTGGAGCAGTGGCTTCTTCCTTGCTGAGCAGCCTTTCAGGTTATGTCGATATAGGACTCGTTTTGCTGTGGATAAATACTTTGTACCTGATTCCTTCAGCATCTTCACAAGGTCCTTTGCTGTTGTTCTGGGATTGATTTGCACTTTTCGCACCAAAGTACGTTAATCTCCAGGAGACAGAAAGCGTCTCCTTCCTGAGCGGTATGACGGCTGCCTGGTCCCATGGTGTTTATACTTGTGTACTATTGTTTGTACAGATGAACGTGGTACCTTCAGGCGTTTGGAAATTGCTCCCAAGGATGAACCAGACCTGTGGAGGTCTACAATGTTTTTTCTAAGGTCTTGGCTGATTTATTTTACCATGATGTCAAGCAGAGGCACAATTTGAAGGTAGACCTTGAAATACATCCACAGGTTCACCTCAAATTGACTCAAATGATGTCAATTAGCCTATCAGAAGTTTCTAAAGCCATGACATCATGTTCTGGAATTTCCCAAGCTGTTTAAAAGCAGTCACCTTTGTGTAAGTAAACTTCTGACCCACTGGAATTGTGATTCAGTGAATTATAAGTTAAATAATTGGTCTAAACAATTGCTGGAAAAAATTGTGTCATGTACAAAGTAGATGTCCTAACCCATTTGCCAAAACTATAGTTAACAAGAAATTTGTGGAGTGGTTGAAAAACTGTAAACTTCCAACTTCAACTGTATCTAACCCATTAAACCAAAGTAACAGGACCACGTGGTTTACAATTTAAGACAAACTAGTACAGAGGCACATTTTATTCAAAGAGAACTTTGTCAGTTGGCTTTATTGCCCTTTGTTTACATTAAGATATGTACATTAGACAAAATGCTGACATCATTCCCCTAAAAAGGATAAATGTGACAACATACAGAGAACACTGGGGCACTGCATCTCAGTGCTAGAGGTGTCTCTACAGGCAACCTGGTTTGAATCCAGGCTGTATCACAAACGGCCGTGATTGGGAGTCCAATAGGGCGGCATCGTCTGGGTTCGGCTGTTTTTGTAAATAAGAATTTGTTCTTAACAGAGTTAAATAAAGTTTAAATAAAAAAAATCAAAACAAGCAGGCAGATCTTCCTTCATAGATCAAACTGTATGTTATGCAGTCTATGGGTAAAACACTGTAGAGATATTATATCATGCAGCACCTCATGCCATGTGTTTTAGGTGTAAACAGATATGCAGTTAAATAATCAACAGTCCTTTCCAAAGGAATTATGGGGGGAAATGGAGGTAAACCTTGGCATGACCACACAAATTACAAACAAGCTGAATAAAGAATTAAACAAATACCAGGTTACAATCAAATTCTGTTTAAAATATAGATTCTTATGTACTGCGTGTCCCATCAAACAATCAATAACAGTTGTGACAAATTCTATTCTCCACATTAATAATTCTGCAACAGGAAGAATTTATTTTGGTAGATTTCAATGTCACTGTATAACCATCATATTGCTATTACAACATGATCAGACCCCAACAAGCTGAACAGAGACAGTTTCTTCAGTGTAGCGATTGCCTTGCAGGTACAAATACTGCATAATACTGTCATAAGTCTGTCTGCATGACAGGGAGCACACCAAACACACGCATAAACAATATTGCTTCCTAGTAAAAGTCTTAATCTGATTTGAAGAACCACAAACATGAATATTACATTAGCTATATTGCAGGAAAAGTTTTATAACAGAAAATAAACAAACAGTCTTCTTCTATGGGTTTACCCATCAAGTGTCAACATTTCATGTAGGTGGCTGAGGTTTTAGCTCTGGTGTAGAATGACAAAGTGACCTGAAAGAACCACCTTGTAGCATTATAAATCTTGTGCAAACAGAGAGGTTATAAACACAAATAATACAGTATGAATTTAAATGTTTTAGAGGCCAGCAGGTGAGGTGCACATTAGCTGGCTGTCATTCAACTGCATCACATGAGAAACAGAGCGCCACCCAACTTCACGTCTTCAAATCGCCTGAATAGAGCTGTATATTCAAGATTGTATTCATTGTTCAGAACAACAAGAACACCCGAAACTGTATGGAGTGTACATTCTCCAAAACAACTTCAACCGGCGTTGGTCTGAGTGAGCGTAGGCTAGCGCTCGGTGTACACAGACGTCACTGCATCTGGGCGGTTCAACTCTTTCCTTGTTTTAAGTGACATCAATGTGACGTACTGTGTTGGTCCATTAAATAACATGTGCTTTGAGGGCTGAGGTCCGATGGAAGCAACAGGTGGCCATGTGACGCGTACTTGTTGCCACCTCATACATACAAGATGGCGTCTTGTTATTAGACAGGCTCCATGTTAAGGGCGAGTCTCACTTGGATTTGAAGTTTCTCTTCGTAGACTTCCATTTCAATACCAGCGCTGGGTGACAAAAGAGGCAGTGATCTCTTCCACTAATACAGTGTGAATAGTAAATAGCCAGTCATATTCTCAACAGTCCACGATAAGGCTGAAACTCCACTGGCTCTGCCCACATCACAGTAAGCCCCTATTCCAGACGGCTCACGGAGCAGGTTCCTTCATTCAGGGGCTAAGGTGTTACAAAGCCTATTGACAGATAAACTGGCCAAACTGCCAAAACAGTTTTACAACAAGGGTTTTACAGAGGTCAACCTGATGAATCAAGTAGGTGTATAAGCCTGATGACACGGTCACTATTAGGCAGTGGTTAGAGCGGGGAGCTTTGTAGTGTGTGTGTGTGTGTGTGTGTGTGTGTGTGTGTGTGTGTGTGTGTGTGTGTGTGTGTGTGTGTGTGTGTGTGTGTAAGAGCATGCATCCGTGTATGTGTGCATGTAAAGGGGGAGGGAGTCCTGCTACGGGGGAGCATATGGACAGTCAGCAGCCTGTCTTTCAATCATCATGACCCTCCTGTGACGACCCTGACACAGCATCACTCAAAACCTCTCCAATCCCTTCCCTCTAAAATTGGCTGTCTGTCTGCCTCTTTACAGAGCTGCTGCAATATACAGTACAGATTCTCTGTGGTTCTCATGTGGTCTTCTCATGCTGGATCTGATAGTAACACGCCTGACAAACAGAGGGAAATAAAAATGAATATATGAGACAGTTACAGCTTCATTTATTCCCTATGAAGCGGTGTGTGTAAGCGTGCATCGATCGCATGAATATGTTATGAGTATCTGAATAAGTTATGAGTGTGAGTGCCTACATTTGGATGCTATCTGCCATAGAACGTATGCTATGAGTGTACCTTGAGAGTGGTGAACATGATGCCGTGTTCTCCATGCTGTACACAGGGGTCCATCAAGTCCTCTATCAGACTCACCTCTGACCCCAGATTCCTGATCCTGAAGAGAAACACAGCCTTGGTTAACACACATACACAGTACCAGTCAAAAGTTTGGACACACCCACTCCTTCAAGGGTTTTTCTTTATTGTTACTATTTTCTACATTGTAGAATAATACTGAAGACATCAAAACTATGAAATAACACACATGGAATCATGAAGTAACCAAAAAAAAGTGTTAAACAAATCAAAACATAGTTTATATGGCGATTCTTCAAAGTAGCCAACCTTTGCCTTGATGACAGCTTTGCATACTCTTGGCATTCTCTCAACCAGCTTCACCTGGAATGCTTTTCCAACAGTCTTGAAGGAGTTCCCACATAAGCTGAGCACTTTGTTGGCTGCTTTTCCTTCACTCTGCGGTCCAACTCATCCCAAACCATCTCAATTGGGTTGAAGTCAGGTGATTGTGGAGGCCAGGTCATCTGATGCAGCACTCCATCACTCTTCTTTTTGGTCAAATAGCCCTTACACAGCCTGGAGGTGTGTTTTGGGTCATTGTGCATTTGAAAAACAAATGATAGTTCCACTAAGCACAAACCAGATGGGATGTCGTATCGCTGCAGAATGATGTGGTAGCCATGCTGGTTAAGTGTGCCTTGAACTCTAAATAATTCACAGACAGTGTCACCAGCAAAGCACCCCCACACCTCCTCCTCCATGCTTCACGGTGGGAACCACACATGCGGAGATCATCAGTTCACCTACTCTGCATCTCATAAAGACACGGGGGCTGGAACCAAAAATCTCAACTTTGGACTTAGACCAAAGGACAGATTTCCACCGGTCTAATGTCCATTGCTTGTGTTTCTTGGCCCAAGCAAGTCTCTTCTTCTTATTGGTGTTCTTTAGTAGTGGTATCTTCTCCAGCAATTCGACCATGAAGGCCTGATTCATGTAGTCTCCTCTGAACAGTTGATGTTGAGATGTGTCTGTTCCTTGAACTCTGAAGCATTTATTTGGGCTGCAATTTCTGAGGCTGGTAACTCTAATTAACTTATCCTCTGCAGCACAGGTAACTATGGGTCTTCCTTTCCTGTGGCGGTCCACATGAGAGCCAGTTTCATTATAGCACTCAATGTTTTTTGTGACTGCACTTGAATAAACTTTCAAAGTTCTTGAAATTTTCAGGATTGACTGACCTTCATGTCTTAAAGAAATGATAGACTGTCGTTTCTCTTTGCTCATTTGAGTTGTTCTTGCCATAATATGGACTTGGTCTTTTACCAAATAGGGCTTCTGTATACCAACCCTACCATGTCACAACACAAATGATTGTCTCAAATGCATTAAGGAAATAAATTCCACAAATGAACTTTTAACAAGGCACACCTGTTAATTTAAATGCATTCCAGGTGACTACCTCATGAAGCTGGTTGAGAGAATGTCAAGAGTGTGAAAAGCTGTCATCAAGGCAAAGGGTGGCTACTTTGAAGAATCTCCAATAGATTTGATTTCTTCACTATTATTCTACGATGTGGAAATTAGTAAAAAATAAAGAAAAAAGCTGGAATTAGTAGGTGTCCAAACTTTTGACTGGTACTGTAAATAAATGTGTACTTCTGATTCTAAAATTGGAGAAAAATCGGATTTCTGTGCATCTCTGAGGAACAGAGACGTTTGTGTGTGTGTGTTCTCGTCGACTCACCGGGCGCGCAGCACCACGTAGAGGAACACAGGAAACAGGTCGTCCATGGACCACAGGAAGCTATTCTCCAGTGATGACACCACTTCCTTTGTGATCTCCTCGAATGTCAGCTGGATCACCTGCAGCTTGTCGGATGGTGTGAACGTTGTGCTGAAAACAAACCGTCTTAATACACGACCACGTATAAACCACAATATCATAACTTAAAGAGTGCATGAGACTCATTCATTCATGATGATATATAGTACTGCTCTGGATAAAGCGTACCTGATCTGCTGTAAGGTCTCCGTTGCCGAGGCAAAACAGGCATCTTTTGTGCTGGACACAACCTAGAAAAGGGGAGAGAGACTGTCAGTAAGGACAATCTAACATGTACTTGGTGTAATGTTGTAATTCACCCACAGGAGGGCAGTGTGTTTCAGAATGTACTTAGTGTCATACCTCTGTCCTCTCCCCCAGCACTGGAACCGAAACCGGCCAAAACTTACTGAAAGCAAAAAGAGATTCATTTTTACATGTTATAACTACAGTTTTTCTAGGTCAGGACCGTCAGGCTACATGGTCGGAAAAAAACTTGTACGAGGCTAAATTAAAAAGGCCCCGACTATCCTCACATTCTGTTTCGCAACACGGATTCAACAGAATGTAAGACGGCGAGATCAGAAGGGTTGTAAGAGGCTACTACTAGTCATTCCCAACCTCATTGGTCAGTCCAAGAGAGACTCACTGTTGCACTCCGAGGAAGGCGAGCAGGGCCATGTCTGGCTGTTTGTTGAGGCGGAGGACACACTCCCAGTACACGTCGTCCTCCCTCTCCTTCTCCAGGGCGTACAGGGTGAAGAGAGGGGGGTAGAGACGAGGCAGTAACACCGGCAGGAGCAGAGAGGAGCTACTCACTACACGCCTGGGGAAACCACACACACATCATTCAACACACATTCAGGGGCTTAACATATTTCTCTTCTGGAAGAAAACAGTATTTAAACAACAGTGACATGCTCTTTTACATAAGATATGCTATGGTCGTACCCAGGTTTGGGGGATTCTAGCTGGGTGTCTGCGCAGTTGGAATCCTTCTTGTCCTGCGGGTCAGAGGATGGTTCAGGGATCACTCCACCCTCCTCAGGCAGATCTGGGAACAGGAACCTGAGAGACAAACATTACACATACAGTACATGGCTTAAAACAGGCTAGGCTCAAACAATGGAAAAACCGTATCTGACCATTTTAGGCCACACACACACACACACACCTGGCGAGCTGGAAGATGCGTGCCAGGTAGGACATGATCTCGTTGACAGCCTGCAGTAGGAGGCGGCGGTTGGCCCCCACCCCCACGTAGGTCATCCTGTAGACAGCCACTAGGGTCTCCATCAGCCTGCCCAGGGGGTGCAGGGGCGTGTCACACGCCTGGGGGGTAGGGGGGGGGACAGTGATGGTTAAATGTGAGAGTTTCAGAATTTTCCTATTTTGTGGTGTTTTCTCAATGAGGATAAATCATGTTAGATCTAAAGAGTAAATCAGTATGAACAGGGGCACCTCAGGACGACGGCTCAGACATTTCTTCATCATCATCATCATCATCATCATTATTAAACCATACTGAAAAGGATTTTGCTTGTCAAACAGTGGGTGCTGGTATTTTTGCTTGTCAGATACGTTGGTGCGTGGGTCCATTTGCTGAGGGGGATGAGGAGGGTTAGGAAGTCACCCGGGGTCGTTGGCTCACCTTGATGAGGTAATGGCGGATACGGTCATACTTCTCCATGGTAACAGGGCCAACATGCTGCTGAGGGTTGAACTCCAGACTCTCCAGAGTTATGTTATGACTCTGACTGAGGTTCATCTCTGGGCTGGAACACACATCAATACCACTTAGACAACTGTACTCTGTGTGTGTGTGTGTGTGTGAGTGAGTGAGTGAGTGAGTGAGTGAGTGAGTGAGTGAGTGAGTGAGTGAGTGAGTGAGTGAGTGTGTGAGTGTGTGAGTGTGTGAGTGTGTGTGAGTGAGAGAGAGAAAGAGTGAGTGAGTGAGTGAGTGAGAGAGAAAGAGTGAGTGTGTGTGTGTGAGGTGGAAGTACTGTGTGTGTGGTCTCTGTTCTCTCTACCAGTCTCTGTGCTGTCTCCTGCTGGTGGTCAGGGCTACAGAGATGTTCTCCCAGGCTCTCTGGTTCTCTCCCTGGCCAGGGGCCTCACAGCCCAGCCTCATCCAACACTCCTCAAACACTGCCCTCCACTTCTCCTCCGGATGCACCGCCAGGCGCCCCAGCTTACTGGAGACACACATAAAAAGGAAATAGAAATAGTCTATGTTCACATACACGTTCACTTGACTGGGTTCATTTCAAAACTGTCAAAACTTTTTCAAGGCTTCGATGCAAAAACCGAGCAGGATCATCTCCTGCGGACAGATTGCCTTGCAATTTATTTATACTTTTTTTTGTCTAACCACTTTTAGCTCAAGACTAAAATCTTTGAATCTGCTAATCCTCCACCATACTAAAACCAATGGCATTGAATGGTACAGAGACATACACAGCGCGGCCCTTGTCCCCGTCTGAGTCGTAGAGGTTGGGTTTGAAGAAGGATCCGGAGACCTTCAGGCCGGAGCCCCACTCCCCAGTGAAGGTGCCCTCAAAGTAGTCCCCATTAGCCATGGTCAGCACACCCTGAGAGATTAGGGAGAGCAATGTGCTGTATTATACATGTGTCTGCACAAACGTATGTGGCTAAGCGAAAATATGTGTGAGTGCAAGCTGTGTGTGAGAGACAGAGTGTTCAGGCTTATTTGTGTCTCTCTTCTTTCACTGACCTTCCCGTTGAGAGTCCAGTCCTCCGAGAACTCTCCTTCATATGTGGTGTTGTCCTCAGACAGCAAGACCCCTGTGCCCTGAGACAGCGAGAAAAAAAAAAAACAGCAAATGGAGAGGTGATCATCTTCCTTTCTTCCAATATCTTGGAGCTAATGTGCTAATGTTCAGCTAGCGTCAGGAGGAAGAACCCCACTGGCCAGGAATCACCTGCATCTTGTTGTTGTTGAAGGCTCCCTCGTAGTACAGGCCAAACTGGGTTACTATGACGCCCGTGCCCTGCCGCTGGTCATCCTGCCACATGCCCATGTACTTCTCTCCTCTGACGGAACAACACAGGTCACCACGCAACACCGTCAGCACTTCAGAGACACTAATACCCTTTTCACACTATCAATCCAACCCCAACCGTACTGAGCTAGCTGGATGCGTAACCAGGCCAGCTCAGTTTAGCGCTGCAGTATGAAAAGGGTGGGCTGGAGCGATCCACTACCTGGTGATGTCATCAAAGACGCCGTAGCCAGTCTTCTTGTCGTGCACCCATTGGCCGATGAAGACGCTGGGGGAGGAGGAGTTCAGCGTGCCGCTGCGCAGCATCCCGTGACCGTGACGCATGTTGTCCTGGAACGAGCCCTCGTACAACTCACCTGTAGCATACCTGCATAGACGACAGTCACATTGTTCGGGTACACAGCAGAAACATAGACAAGCCCGCAAACTCCAGGTCACGCTTACAAAAGGGTGATTTATAACCTGAAGGGCCTTTCTTAAATAATGTTGGAACTCGTCACAAAGGCAAACAGACTCACTTGTATGTTCCGATGCCGTGCATCTTCCCTTCTTTCCAGTGGCCTTGATAGTGGTCGTTCAGGTTCAACGTCTTGCTGGGCATAACGTAATCTCCAAAACTACGACCCATAAACAAAACAGCAGAACAATGAGAAATGCCTTGATTTCTGACCACGGTGATTGATACATCGATTTATTGATCGATTTACACTGACTGACCCATCCTCCAGTCCGTTCTTGAACGTCCCCGTGTAAATTCTCCCATCAAGCCACTTCACCATTCCCCTGGAAACAACAATTTTCAATTCATGGTGACTGTATGGAAGTGGAACCAGAGGCACCAGGTCCTGCATCCCTCCTTCCCCAGCCAGACCCACCTCCCATTGGGCTTGCCGGCCAGCCAGCGGCCCTCGTAGGTGGCCTCCTTCAGACGGCTGTCCTTGTAGAAGGTGTAGGAGGCGGTCCGGGAGATGGGAGGCTCCGCCCTCTGCCCTGCCCCTGAGCCTGACTGCCCCGCCCCACTCATGGCCTGGTCCACCGCCTGGTTGATGGAGCGAAGCCACTTGGCCTGGAGAACACACGGCCTGTTAATAGTCATATTGAAGTGCATTTAATTGAACTGAATGAGTTGTTACATCGTCTGTCACCACAAACTGAACCCAACTAGACAGATTAACAAGAACCTACAAAAGACACAAACACTACATACTTGTAACCTGAGCAGGTGAGTAGTGAGGACTGGCTATTGGCTAGTGGCCTACCTTCTCCATGGAAGAACAGGCCAGCAAGGTGAAGGTCTCCTCAGGTGAGATCACCTTCAGTCCATACCTGGATGGAACAAAAGCACAGCTCAGTGGAAGCAGCGTTTCCCAAACTCGGTCCTGGGGACCCCAAGGGGTGCACGTTTTGGTTTTTGCCCTAACACTACACAGCTGATTCAAATTATCAAAGCTTGATAATAAGTTGAATCAGTTGTGTAGTGCTAGGGCAAAAACAAAACATGCATCCGGGGGGGCAGGACCAGGACCAAGTTTGGGAAACGTTGAGCTAAGTGCTCAATAACTCACCAGCTAAACTCTCTAATTGGGCAGATAGGGGGATAGACTCACAGGTCAGTGTTCTCCTCAGTGATGGGCTCGACCCACAGTGTGGCCAATGGGAAGACATGGTGGGTGGAGAACTGGAGGAGAGGGAGGAAAGAGAGAGAGAGAAACATCAGTATACTGATACACTCAGCTACAGATACAGTACACTGGTTCAACAGTCAGGAAGTAGTCAGGGCACTGGAGCTAAACACAGGTCACATGACCTAATAGATGCCAACTTGCATAGCAAGCAGAGAGGCGAGGGCGACAGGGCACGAGGCAGGCCGACAGACACAGCACGCAGGGTGCAGCACACAGGGTGCAGCACACAGGGTGCAGCACACAGGGTGCAGCACACAGGGTGCAGCACACAGGGTGCAGCACACAGGGTGCAGCACACAGGGTGCAGCACACAGGGTGCAGCACACAGGGTGCAGCACACAGGGTGCAGCACACAGGGTGCAGCACACAGGGTGCAGCACACAGGGTGCAGCACACAGGGTGCAGCACACAGGGTGCAGCACACAGGGTGCAGCACACAGGGTGCAGCACACAGGGTGCAGCACACAGGGGCTAAAAAGGCACACTATGTCATCAAACACAGCTAGGTGGGTGCACACTAAGAGAGACAGCGGCACATCACAGGAAACTGTTTTGAGAGAAGTGAACCGGAGACGGCGGATCCTCACGTGTGGCGTCACATGGTTTCAGAGTAATGATAACTAAAGGCTCCACATAGCAAAAAATTAAAACGGGTCAAAAAAGGCATCTTAGTTAGATAACCAAGACGCACACGTCGGGAAGACCCAATAACGTCAGACTTAACTTTTTACATTTACGTCTGTAAGCAGAGTCGACGTGTTGCTATGACTACAATGTCGTAAAAGTAGGCAATATACTACCGAGAGCCTTAGTTATTCAAAGTATCAGTTCAGCTTTCCACACAGTATCCTGAGGCTAGCATCAGAGGGCAGGGGACACCGGGCTCGGCTGAGGAGAAGCTGCTCACTGTAGAGTGGTGTACAGAAACCGCTGTGGGGCTCCTAATGTTCAGGAGCAGTTGGGTTAGTTAAAGTGAGAAGGCAGAGAAGGTAAATAACTGCCATTCTTCACTGTGAGCTTCAAGAAATCAAAAACAGAGAGGCTTATTCCAGCCAGATGTTAGTTGGCACACCCATACGTACATGAAGAAGATCAGAAAAACGGTGTGTTTTGGTGTGGGTGTTATTTCAAGCTGTGAAGCCGATGTTTGTGGTTTACAGGGCGGCAGCAGGTGCCTAAAGAGCCGCTACAGGAAGCCTACATCCTAAGCCAAGCCCTGTCCACACGGGGGCACTGCATTGACTAGGGGGCAGTCCACTGGCTGCTGCTGCATACTTACAAGGCTTTTATAGGAAACCACGCCCTGATAGGACAAGGACAAAGACAAACACACAACTTGATAGGAGTCAGTCAACACACCAGATATATTCATATCAAATGCTCTGAGGGTGAATGAAAGAAAAGAGAGATTAGCACCTTTGTAAGAGCCAGCTGTAAGAGCTGTGCTTACCTGAGCGTGGACGAGTGCATCATTGAAGAGGATGAACCAGTTGACAGAGAACCTTCCAGAGTTCTGTAGCGTCAGGGCCTTGTTACTGCTCTCACAAATCAGCCTCCGGGGGGGCTTACGCAGGGAATCCTGGAACAGGATGGCCAGGTGAAATGGGATAAGAGGTTGGTAAACTGGAGATATTGGGCTGATTAAAAGACCTTCTACCCGTTTCACACTATGGAGTCAAACCGAACCAAGCTGTGCTCTGCCGGGATGATTATACATCCACCATAGTTGCCGGAACCATGCTTGAAAGCACAACGTGAAAATAAAATATCTGAGCGAGCACAGTGCGGTTGGCATTGGCTCAATAGTGTGAATCTGGCTCTGATTACTATGGTCAAACCAACTGACCAGGCCACTGACCGTCATCTTGCCAGGAAAGCTCTTCCAGAAGTGGTACGTGTACTCTGCCTCCTTCCTCCTCCTCTTCAGATGAAGAGCCAGGGCCTCAAACTTAGAGCAGCCGTCCTGCAGCTTCTGGTAGTCCACTGAGCTCTGCAGGGATGGAGAGACACACACATGAAAGGGAGAGTTTGTATGAAGGTGGTTGAGCGTGTGTGTACGGCCCCGGTCCTAGTTCCTCCACGTACCACCTCGAAGCAGGTTCCCAGTTTGAGCAGCAGCCTGCCATACTCGTGAAGGTGTCTCGTGGGCAGGTAGAAGAGCGCCACCAACAGGTCACTCAGAGGAATGTTCTCCTCGCTGGACTCTGCCAGCCGCTGCAACAGCTCTGGACATTTCCCAAAGAAATCTCTGAGCAGAGGAACAGAAGATGGTGGAAGGGGTGGTGGGGGAGGATGAAGGGCAGGAGGAGATGGAAGGCCGGGGAAGATGGAGGGCAGGGAGGGAGGAGAGGGTAAAAGCATGAGAAGGGTAATTCAGTCACTCTTGGTTAAAGCCTTGATGAAGAAACACATTGGTTTATAATTAAGCAATAAGGCCAGAAGGGATGTGGTATATGGCCAATATAACACGGTTAAGAGCTGTTGTTAGAGTGCCTGGATACAGCCCGTAGCCGTGGTATATTGGCCATATACCACAAACCCCTGAGGTGCCTTATTGCTATTATAAACTGGTTACCAATTTAATTACAACAGTGAAAAAATGTTTTGGGCATACCCGTGGTATATGTGGTATTTTTGTCAGCCAATCAGCATTCAGGGCTCGAACCACCCGTTTTCATAATTAAAAAGAGCCCATAAAAATGATTTAGAATTCATCCTTTGACTTATCCCTTTCCAATTAAACCTGCAGGAGCTTCCTGAGTCTCATTGTGTGCAGAACAACTAGGCATCAAACAGCGGTCCCTTGACACACGCGTGGGTCAATGTTAAGGATAATGAGCACACAGGCGTGGGTCAATGTTAAGGATAATGAGCACACAGGCGTGGGTCAATGTTAAGGATAATGAGCACACAGGCGTGGGTCAATGTTAAGGATAATGAGCACACAGGCGTGGGTCAATGTTAAGGATAATGAGCACACACGCGTGGGTCAATGTTAAGGATAATGAGCACACACGCGTGGGTCAATGTTAAGGATAATGAGCACACACGCGTGGGTCAATGTTAAGGATAATGAGCACACACGCGTGGGTCAATGTTAAGGATAATGAGCACACACGCGTGGGTCAATGTTAAGGATAATGAGCACACACGCGTGGGTCAATGTTAAGGATAATGAGCACACAGGATAATGAGCACACAGGCGTGGGTCAATGTTAAGGATAATGAGCACACACGCGTGGGTCAATGTTAAGGATAATGAGCACACAGGCGTGGGTCAATGTTAAGGATAATGAGCACACAGGCGTGGGTCAATGTTAAGGATAATGAGCACACAGGCGTGGGTCAATGTTAAGGATAATGAGCACACAGGCGTGGGTCAATGTTAAGGATAATGAGCACACACGCGTGGGTCAATGTTAAGGATAATGAGCACACACGCGTGGGTCATTGTTAAGGATAATGAGCACACACGCGTGGGTCAATGTTAAGGATAATGAGCACACACGCGTGGGTCAATGTTAAGGATAATGAGCACACAGACGTGGGTCAATGTTAAGGATAATGAGCACACACGCGTGGGTCAATGTTAAGGATAATGAGCACACACGCGTGGGTCAATGTTAAGGATAATGAGCACACAGGCGTGGGTCAATGTTAAGGATAATGAGCACACAGGCGTGGGTCAATGTTAAGGATAATGAGCACACAGGCGTGGGTCAATGTTAAGGATAATGAGCAAACAGGCTTGGGTCAATGTTAAGGATAATGAGCAAACAGGCTTGGGTCAATGTTAAGGATAATGAGCACACATGCTTGGGTCAATGTTAAGGATAATGAGCACACAGGCGTGGGTCAATGTTAAGGATAATGAGCACACAGGCTTGGGTCAATGTTAAGGATAATGAGCACACAGGCTTGGGTCAATGTTAAGGATAATGAGCACACAGGCTTGGGTCAATGTTAAGGATAATGAGCACACAGGCTTGGGTCAATTAGGTCAATGTTAAGGATAATGAGCACACAGGCTTGGGTCAATGTTAAGGATAATGAGCACACAGGCTTGGGTCAATGTTAAGGATAATGAGCACACAGGCTTGGGTCAATGTTAAGGATAATGAGCAAACAGGCTTGGGTCAATGTTAAGGATAATGAGCACACGGGCTTAAGTCAATGTTAAGGATAATGAGCACACAGGCTTGGGTCAATGTTAGGGATAATGAGCACACAGGCTTAGGTCAATGTTAAGGATAATGAGCACACAGGCTTAGGTCAATGTTAAGGATAATGAGCACACATGCCTAGGTAAATGGTAAAGATAATGAACATATAATGAGCACCGCAAATGGTAAGGATAATAAGCTAAGGCTGCTGGACATCCTACTGTGTGTGTGTGTGTGTGTGTGTGTGTGTGTGTGTGTGTGTGTGTGTGTGTGTGTGTGTGTGTGTGTGTGTGTGTGTGTGTGTGTGTGTGTGTGTGTGTGTGTGTGTGTGTACACGCTCACAGCGAGGGCTTGGCCAGAGCCTGGAAGCCCCCCATCACCAGGAAGTTACCCACAGAGCAGCAGTACCTGGCAGGGAGGGATGAGGAGGGGGAAGGAACGGAAAGAGGAGGAGAGAAGGAGAGGTCATTATACACGCAGAACTACATGTACACATGTACCAAATAACAAAAAGAGGGAAATTTCTCACAGCAGCTAGTACAGAGGTGCTTTTTGTAAAGGAGTAAATGTCAGACAGCGGGAGGGTCAGACATTGTGTGGGCGCGCGCACACACACACACACACACACACACACACACACACACTGTACATACTCATTGTACGTGTCCAGGAAGATGCTGGCGTGCTCCAGCATAACCAAGCTTTTCACCTCCCGACGGCGGCGCAGGTTGGCGGTGAGCAAGGCGGAGTGCTGCCCAGTGAGGTGGCACAGGCGGCTGTAACACCTCGCCAGGCTCTGTAGCAGCACTGTGGACGCCGGGCCTAGGGCTGTACCCAACGACTCTGAGGGTTAGAAGGAGAACACACACCTGTTAACAAAACACTGTGAAAAAACACACAACCAAGAGGTAATCAACCTAATGTTTACTCTGAAACATACCAACTTACTCTAGTCCAGCACATGGTTAACCAAAAGTTACAGGTCTGTACTAATAATAACATTTAACAAAAACGGAAGCTTCATGCCAGATCTTTTTGAATGCGGACCAATCCCTTTCCCTTTGATTGGACATTGGTTACCATGAAAATAAAACTCGCCCTTCTCGCTCTCCCTCTCTAACCTCTGACCCATGGCCTCTGTCCAGCGGAGCTGTAGCGGGAGCAGTAGTTCTCACCCAGGTCCAACAGGGGGCGCAGGATGTGGTTCTTCACAGAGCTCAGCTTGCAGTAGAACTTCCTCTCGGCAGCAGCCAGCTCGTGGAGGCTGGCGATGAAACCCGTGACGTTGCGGTCGGCTAGCGCCACGCAGCTCTGGCCCCCCGCAAACACACCGCTCACGTAGCCCAACTAAAACACGGATATACAAAACCCACAGACACACGCACCACCATCGGGTCAAATGTCAGTTGAAATCACGAAGCAGATGCTGAATACACAAAAAGTGGAACACAGCAGGGGTTCAGTACACTGTGTGTGTGTGTGTGTGGTCCACTACTCACGTTCATGCAGAAGGGGAGCAGCACTGGTTGCTGGGTGTAGCTGTACCCCTCTGTCTGGTCCTGGGGTGCGTCCTGAGCCGCCTCTCTGACCTGCTGTCCGCTATAGTAAAGGATGGGCTGGTAACAGTCCCCATCGGCCAGGAGGAGGGTGTGCTGCGCCCCCGCACCCACGTCCCATACACGGATCCCCTCAGACAGCTACAGGGTCACACCAGGGACAAACAGAGCAGATCACTGTACAAGACTAGCGTCCTGTCCAGGGGATGGACTTGTACATCAAGCTGTCTCATGCTACAGAAACAGGAGAAATGCAGCTATGAACAGTTCTGGCTCGCACACGCCAAAGCTACTCACGCCTATACTAACAGTCCTGCACAAACTCAATAGTCATATAATGTCCTATGATTTGTGATCACTATAAGCAGCGGAGGGTGCTTAACCATTGAGACTAAGTCCCATACCAGGGGGTCTCCTGTGTTTTATGTTAATGTAGTCTTGTTTCCATCAGGAGACTTGTGGCGAGCAGAATCAACAACCTCTGCATCATCCGGGCTCTTCACTGGCCATGGCAGAACACTGACATTCCTGTCTGCCGGAACTAACCCACAGAACAAGCAATATGGCTGGTGGCATTGTCATGCTGGAGGGTCATGTCAGGATGAGCCTGCAGGAAGGGTACCACATGAGGGAGGAGGATGTTTTCCCTGTAACACACAGCATTGAGATAGCCTGCAATGACAACAAGCTCAGTCCGATGATGCTGTGACACACTGCCACAGACCATGACGCACCCTCCACCTCCAAATCGATCCTGCTCCAGAGTACCGGCCTCAGTGTAACACTCATTCTTTCGACGATAAACGCGAATCCAACCATCACCCCTGGTGAGACAAAACCGTGACTCGTCAGTGAAGAGCACTTTTTGCCAGTTCTGTCTGGTCCAGCAACGGCGGGTTTGGGCCCATAGGCGACGTTGTTGCTGGTGATGTAAGGCAGGTCCTCACCAGACAACAGGCCTACAAGCCCTCAGTCCAGCCTCTCTCAGCCTATTGCGGACAGTCTGAGCACTGATGGAGGGATTGTGCGTTCCAGGTGTAACTCGGGCAGTTGTTGTTGTCATCCTGTACCTGTCCTGCAGGTGTGATGTTCGGGTGTACCGATCCTGTGCAGGTGTTGTTAACACGTGTCCTGTCACTGCGAGGACAATCAGCTGTCCATCCCGTCTCCCTGTAGCACTGTCTTAGGCGACAGTACGGACATTGCAATTTATTACCCTGGCTACATCTGTAGTCCCCATGCCTCCTTGCAGCATGCCTAAGGCATGTTCACGCAGATGAGCAGGGACCCTGGGCATCTTTCTTTTGGTGTTTTTCAGTCAGTAGAAAGGCCTCTTGATAGTGTCCTAAGTTTTCATAACTGTGACCTTAATTGCCTACCGTCTAAGCGGTTAGTGTCTTAACGACCGTTCCACAGTTGCATGTTCATTAATTGTTTATGGTTCATTAAACAAGCATGGGAAATAGTGTTTAAACCCTTTACAATGAAGACCTGTGAAGTTATTTGGATTTTTACAAATTTTTTCTTTGAAAGACAGGGTCCTGAAAAAGGGACGTTTCTTTTTTTAAATTGAGTTTAGGTTAGGTTAGCAGTGTTTCTCCTAAGATTGTTTTCAGCAGCGTAGGCAAAGGTAGCACGGGAGGGGGTGGCAAAGAACACCATTCACCTGCGTTGCCCATCGACGGGGGCATTGTTGCTAAATGAATAAAGGAGGAACACTGGGTTAGTGTGTGGTAAAGATGACTGCATGGGCACCATTTTCCACAATTAAGGAAACACAATCTTACCTTGGCAAGGCGAGGGATAGTAGTAGGACACGCCATGTGTCCTAGCTGGCCAGAGCTGTTACTACCCCAGGAGAAGACCTTGAAAACACACACACACAAATGTTCACACAGTTGGGAGGAATCCCTCCGACTCAGTTTCCCATGAGGAGTGATAATGTAGTTCCTGACCTGGGACTGTGCCGTCAGGGCCAGGGAGTGATGTGCCCCAGCAGCCACAAGCACCACCTCCTTACTGCTCAGGCACTTGATACACAGTGGCTGCAGCCTGCAGGTCAGAAACACCTATCAGTCAACAACCAGGGTCAAAGCATTTCAAAGTAGGAGTGCCAATCTAGGAGCAGGTCATCCCTGTCCATGTAATCTTATTTATCTCAAAGGCCAAACAGATCCTAGATCAGATTCAGCGCTCATACTCTGATGCTTTACTGGTCAACACAACTGTCAATCATCATGGTTGTCCTTCTGTAGCTCAGTTGGTAGAGCATGGCGCTTGTAACGCCAGGGTAGTGGGTTCGATCCCCGGGACCACCCACACGTAGAATGTATGCACACATGACTGTAAGTCGCTTTGGATAAAAGCGTCTGCTAAATGGCATATATTATGGTTCTCATCCCCAGCCCTCAGTGATTGGTGTTGAGTGGACACTGACCTGGGGAGGTTGTCCCCGTGGCCTAGCTGGCCCTCCTCACCACGCCCCCAGCTCCACACCTCGGTCTGCAGGGAGGGGAGCAGCTCCCCCGCCTCTGGGAGCCCTCCCACAGGGGTGAGGGGCACCACTCGCACCCTGGGCCGGCTGGCCCTCCGCAGCAACCTGGGGGACACTGCAGACGTAGACAGACCGATATGTTTCTTAAATGGCACATCTTCTATGCTTCCTCTCAAGCCATGTTCAGTTACGGCAGTCAACTGCAGCTAATGTTACGGATGAAGTCCTCTCTGTTCCACAGGTGAGTGTAAACAACTGTAAAGACATGCTCAGGATGACAGGTTTAGTCACGGAGTGATCTTCAACTACTCGTGAAAAACAAAACACTTCTGCAATAACCCAGAAACACAGGCCTCACAGCATCCTCCTGATGATGAGTCATTGTGCCCAGCCAGAGCCAGGTCCCATACCACAGTAAGCATATGGGAGGGAGTGTTAATGAGGACAGACAAACCAGGGCATCACTGATGAGGCGTGGGTTGGTGGTTTCCACTGTGACATCCTGTCCCCCACTGAGAGCCATCTGCCCCCACAGAGAGCCATCTGTCAGCCCAGAGGAGAGCCACCAAGAGAGGGGAGCGGTGAGCTGTCTGTCCCCTCCCTGGCTGCAACAGGAAGCTAATCATTTATTTTTATTTGTCCCATTTCACAGGACATATATAAGTGTGTATTATACGCATGTGTCAAATGTGTTTTTTGCATATCCCAAATCCCCTTAAGACACCCTCGGCTAGCTAGGGACAAATCCTACCGTTCAGCTGTCACCCTACCAACATGACAATAGAAGATTCCTCCGATACTGCAGGCACTACCACTCTGACTAGGTTTCTCAAGAGATTATCACAGCCATCTTGCCCTCTCCACCCCCCCCCCTCCCTTCTCCCTCACCCTCGGATACATCTTCTTCACACGCTCACTTCCTCAGTGCTCTCCTTCTCCTTCCCTCACTATCTCACGGACTCTCGCTCCTTTCTTCTCCGTCTTATTCTCTCACCCTCTCCTCACTCCTCTCCTTCCTGCAACCCTTCTGGTTAAGTCCTCACATTAATATGGCCTCATATTCCTCTATGACTGGGAGCTTTAATCGCGGAAGAAAAACCACCATTCACTGACTGTAGTCCACACACACATAAGAGCCATGAAACGCCACACTGAAACAAAATGGTCAGCCGTCACAGCATTCCAAAACATACTGTATAGTACAGTAGTTCAGATGGACGTTGATATGTTTGCAGGCCGGATGAGCGGGGACACACACGCATACTTACACATCAGAGTATAGGAGGAAGATAAGAAGGATAAGAGGCGATGAGCAGAGGTGGAGGATAAGAGACGAACAGCGTATCTACCCTGAGAGAGGAGTCCAGGCAGAGAGAGACGTCGACTCAGGCCCTCGGCCTCCTCCTCACGGATATCCCCCGTGCTGCAGCTCTTCTTCCCCTGCATAGACTCCTCCAGACGCACCCGCTCCTCCGCGGGGCCCCCTGGAAACCCTCCTGGCACCCCACCGGGTGCTCCTGCTACACCGCCAACCCCAGGGTAGTAGCAGTTAATCCTCTTCTTCAGGGACAGAGCCTCGCAGGTGGAGACCACTCTCTCGGCCACGGCGGAGGCACAGGATGAGACCAGGCTGTTGAGGGCAGAGCTGGTGGTCACTGGTATGACCCCAGGGAGGAGGTCAGAGGTCAGGAGGTCAAGGTTTTCTGCTGGGGGCTGAAACAAACACAGGGTGCATTAGGCACCACACAAAAGAAAACTGACAGAAACAGGAAGACTTCCTGGACCTATAAGAAAAGCACATTTTAGTTTTCCTAAGCAAAAATGTTTTACCTTTGCGTGCCTTAATGAACACGACCCAGGAAACACAGCGTGACAGCTCATTGTCACTTTTCAAACACCTCAAACCCCCAAAAAGTCAGCATGTCACCCACCAAGTGTGCAAAAAATGGGTAGCTTTAGGCTTAAAGCATCAAATCATCAGTACTAACCTGAAAACTTGCTCCTGCTATGGTCATCTTGGCAGTCTCCTCAGCCAATGAGGTGTCAGACAGTTTCTTGAGATATTCTTTCACTGCCTGATCATCAGGGTAGGGGGAGTTCTGAGACCCTGCACCCCCCACAGTTCGATCTGAGTCTGTCCCAGCAGCATCTCTCATGTCAGAGTCTCTAGTGGTTAAGATTTCCCCATTCTGTGCCACTGTCCTTCTCCTCTCATAGTCTGTATGGTCTGTTATGGAGGGATGGAGACCAGGCGCTGAGGTATGAGAGGAGAGGGGCTCTGAAGGGGAGCTCTGGAGCCTGAGCGGAGGGGACCTTCCAGGCTCCAGCCTGGCCTCTCCGTCAGCCAGCAACTCCACCCCTAGGGGGCAGTAATGACTATCTGAGATAATGACGTGGTCCTCCTTGTCCGTCATGGTGTAGAGCAGCTGGTTGCACTGGCCACACTTGTCAGGCAGGGGCCGCCGGGCCTCCTGAGGTGGTAGGCAACGCACCAAGGCAAGGCTGTGGAAGGCCCCACAGGCCACCTGAAGGACGTGTCTGCCCGCCAGGTGCTCCACCTTCTGGGGCTTCCATACGGGGAAGATGGTGGTGACCAGGCCCAGCTGGCAGCCGCTGCCCCAGGCCCACACCTCGTGCTGGGCAGAGAGAGCAAGGGAGTGCTGCTCCCCGCAGGTCAGCTCCAGGACCCGGATGGTATGAGGGGGGCTGGTGTCGGGGTCCATGATAGCCACTGGAGTAGGGTTGGGGACTACAGTGAGGCTGGACAGGCCACACTGGCCGAAGGAGTTCTCCCCCCACATGTGGACCCCGCCGTCCTCGGTAACCGCCCCGCTGTGGAAGCTGCCCGCTGCCACGGCGACAACGCACTGGCCGCTGAGAGCGCTCTCTAGGACGGGCTTCAGGGGGCCCACCTCTGAGACCTGGCTCTGTTTCCATCGGAACTCACCAAAGCTGTACACCTGCCCACCTAAATACATCACAACATTCAAGTCATTAGACAAGAGGATTTATTAGAAATGATTAGCAGTAGTATGTGTAGATCAGTATACAAACCCCAAACGAAATAAATTGTTTTAATTATAGATCAAGCAGGCTAATAATAAATGTCTTTATATATCAAAGACTGTCCATTGACTCTCACCCTCCACCAATAGAACCCCATGGCGCATTCCCAGGGCAGCCTGCAGCACAGGCCTGGACAGGAGCACTCTCTCTGGGGTGACACTACAGGAGTAGCCCTTCCAGGTGTGGAGCGAACCTCGCTCCCCTGAACTGTCCTCACCAGAGCTGTAGAATACATACAGAAGTAGACAAACAGACAGACACAGACGTAGACAAACAGACAGACACATTGACAAGTCATGTCTGAGGGATTCTGAACAACCGCACAGATAGAGGAGGCATTGTTTTTGAACTACCCAAATTAAACATGCCCTGGAACAGAAGATACAGTAGCTAGCTAGAGAAACAACAAGAGCTTTGTGAGGGCATAGACTTACATGAAGAATATTCTGAATTGTCATATGATGATCACATAACATTTATTGACAACACCCTACCTCGGAGCTGCATACCTTTTCCTCTGGGACTCCATCACTGAGATTTGTCCATGGCAATGCTGATGCATATAGACTGGTGAAATTCAACTTGAAAAACTCCAAATCCGTTTCTAAATTCAGCCCTGTATTGAATACGGCAAACAACATTGGACACCTTACAAAAAGACAACTTACAAAAATGACTAGCTAATGGTAACACTGCCTCACTGAATTGCATACAGCCCCTACTGGTAGCTTGGTGGCGTCAAAATAACCAGCACGAGTGACAGTACGCGAGAGTTTGTGTTGTTGTTGACACACACACACACACACACACACACACACACACACACACACACACACACACACACACACACACACACACACACACACACACACACACACACATCATCATCATCATCATCATGGTTTACATGGCTAGCTGTCAATCATGTGGGAGTGACGTAACTAGCTAACACTGACCCCCTCCCATTGATTTTGAGTAGCCAAATACTATCAACTATTTATTTGACGAAATCCTATTTTCAGTCCATTAACTAATTAGTTAATTAGTTTGCTTGAAATTATGCAACTGGCTAGAATGATTAATTCATACCATAATTACTAGGTGCCTACCAAAGCCTTTGACAGTCTCAGTTACTTACTTTGTTATAGTCTCCGTGTAACTACCGTTAGCTAGCAACTCGGGGCTGACATGTGTCCTCCCACTTGCTCCTTGTACTGTAGCTACAAACCATATATTATGTACAATCTCAGATACAATTGTCTTTCACTTACCGGTCCCCTGACCATGTCCATTTCCATTACTTCATAAACCTGTGAAATGTGCAGCGACTGAGTTATGCGAGGGATTAGCTGACTAGCTAATCGCTAACCTTTTTTTCGCTTTTGTCGTTGTAACCACAAGTTGAACGGAACCCGAGAGGACTCAAAGCGTGCGTATTTTCTTGCCTTTTTTATATTTCTTCTTTTTTTTACAACATCGATTCTGTCAAGTAGCTTAGCTTTGTTAGATATCTATTTTGAAATTCACCAGATATGGAATTCTGTTGTTTTACACTGTGGTTTTCTATTTGATGAACGTGTGTCCTTGCTCAATGTCAAGGTGAAAAACAGGTGCAGGTACAAGGTGCAGGTCGGTGATAAATCATTGTCGGGAAAGTTGACAATTTGTACATTTTGGAAAAAATAAAGCTGCAAGCGGCAATGATCAGGGTCCACAAGACGAGAAAGAACAATATCTGTTGGATTAAATAGTCCTGTAGGGACTATCTTTCTTTATGTGCCATCAGTGAAAACAGTGAGAAGTATTTTTAGCTTTAAAATATGTGCTAACTTGCATCTATAGGTACAGTGCAGCTATATTTGAATGCAAAAACCATTAAAGACTGATGTAATGAGTCTAAATACAAAATCTGAAGTGACTAACATACAGTGGGAAGAAAAAGTATGTGAACCCTTTAGAATTACCTGTATTTCTGCATAAATTGGTCATAATTTGATCTGATCTTCATCTAAGTCACGACAATAGACAAACACAGTCTGCTTAAACTACTAACACACAAACAATTATACATTTTAATGTCTTTATTGAACACACAGTGATGGTTGGAAAAAGTATGTGAACCCTTGGATTTAATAACAGGTTGACCTTCCTTTGGCAGCAATAACCTCAACCAAATGTTTCTGTAGTTGCGGATCAGACCTGCACAACGGTTAGGAAGAACTTTGGACCATTCATCTTTACTAAACTGTTTCGGTTCCACAATATTCTTGGGATGTCGGGTGCGAATTGCTCTCTTGAGGTCATGCCACAGCATCTCAATCGGGTTGAGGTCAGGACTGACTGGGCCACTCAGGTTGAGGTCAGGACTGACTGGGCCACTCCAGAAGGCACATTTTCTTCTGTTCAAGCCATTCTGTTGTTGATACATTCTGCCTTTTGGGTCGTTGTCCTGTTGCATCACTTAACTTCTGTTGAGCTTCAATTGGCGGACAGATGACCTTACATTCTCCTGAAAAAAGGTCTTGATAAACTTGGGAAATCATTTTTCCGTCGATGATAGCAAGCTGTCCAGGCTCTGAGGCAGCAAAGCAGCCCCAAACCATGATGCTCCCTCCACCATACTTTACAGTTGGGCTGAGGTTTTGATGTTGGTGTGCTGTGCCTTTTTTCTCCACACATAGTGTCGTATGTCCACAGAATATTTTGCCAGTAGCACATCCAGGTGGTCTTTTGTGAACTTCAGACGTGCAGTAATGTTTTTTTTGGACAGCCAACACCATTCTTGTTCAGTGTTTTACGTATTGTAGACTCGTCAACAGAGATGTTAGCATCTTCCAGAGATTTCTGTAAGTCTTTAGCTGACACTAGGATTCTTCTTAACCTCATTGAGCATTCTGCGTTGTGCTCTTGCAGTCATCTTTGCAGGACGGCCACTCCTAGGGAAAGTAGCAACAGTGCTGAAATTTTTCCAGTTATAGACAATGTGTATTACCGTGGACTGACTTTTAGAGATACTTTTGTAACCCTTTCCAGCATTATGCAAGGCAACAATTCTTCATCTTAGGTCTTCTGAGATCTTTTTTGTTCGAGGCATGGTTCACATCAAGCAATGCTTCTTGTGAATAGCAAACTCTAATTTTATGAGTGTTTTTTTACATGGCAGGGAAGCTCTAACCAAAATCTCCAATCTCATCTCATTGATTCGACTCCAGATTAGTTGACTCCTGACTCCAATTAGCTTTTGGAGAAGTCATTAGCCTATTGGTTCACATACTTTTTCCAACCTACACTGTGAATGTTTAAATGATGTATTCAATATAGACAAGAAAAATACAATACTTTGCGGGCTTTTAGTTTAAGCACACTGAATTTGTCTATTGTTGTGACTAAGATGAAGATCAGATCACATTTTATGTCAAATGTATTCATACATCCAGGTAATTCCAAAGGGTTCACATACTTTTTCTTGCCACTGTGTGGTTCACGAGGAAAAGATGGTTACAGATGATTTTGAGCATTAGCGTTGCATATGCAAAGAATGGTGTTCATAGTTTCCTTGTTTTTTCAGATATCAACACCAAATTCAGTATGGTTCATCTTAGGGACGTCCATTATAGTGGTGACACGTTTCAAGTCTATAGGCCACTGTGGAATAGATTTACAGTGGTTTAAATGGACACGTAAAATCAGATTTTGGATTTGTCAGTAACTCATTTGATTTGTCATTTGGTCCTATGGGTAATGAGAATACGTTTTTCACCGGTTTAAAAATATATACACTACCGTTCAAAAGTTTGGGGCCTCTTAGTAATTTCCTGTTTATCTGCAATAAATAGCACCCGCAAAACACCAGTCACAACGTCAACTGCTCTTTTGCACACCAGTATCTCTACTTGCACATCATCATCATCAGCTCATTTATCACTTCAGTGTTAATTTGATAAATTGTAATTATTCGCTCCTATGGCCTATGTATTGTCTACCTGCTGATGCCTTTTGCACACACTGTATATAGACTTTCCTTTCTCAACTGTGTCATTGGCTTGTTTATTGTTTACTCCATGTGTAACTCTGTGTTGTGGTCTGTGCCACACTGCTTTGCTTTATCTTGGCCAGGTCGCAGTTGCAAATGAGAACTTGTTCTCAACTAGCCTACCTGGTTAAATAAAGGTGAAATTAAAAAATAAATAAAAACAGTGCCGTGGCGACTCCAGGGATGCTGGTCTTCTCGGCAGAGTTGCAAAGAAAAAGCCATATCTCAGACTGGCCAATAAAAATAAAAAATTAAGATGGGCAAAAGAACACAAACACTGGACAGAGGAACTCTTTCTAGAAGGCCAGCATCCCGGAGTCGCCTCTTCACTGTTGACGTTAAGACTGGTGTTTTGCGGGTACTATTTAATGAAGCTGCCAGATGAGGACTTGTAAGGCGTCTGTTTCTCAAACTAGACACTCTAATGTACTTGTCCTCTTGCTCACTTGTGCACCGGGGCCTCCCACTCCTCTTTCTATTCTGGTTAGAGACAGTTTGCGCTGTTCTGTGAAGGGAGTAGTACACAGCATTGTATGAGATCTTCAGTTTCTTGGCAATTTCTTGCATAGAATAGCCTTCGTTTCTCAGAACAAAAATAGACAAGTTTCAGAAGAAAGTTCTTTGTTTCTCTGGCCATTTTGAGCCTGTAATCAAACCCACAAATGCTGATGCTCCAGATACTCAACTAGCCTAGACAAAAAAATGTTGCTTTTCTTTCAAAAACAAGGACATTTCTAAGTGACCCCAAACCTTTGAACGGTAGTGTATATTTTTGGCATATTTTAGCATAGATGCTAATATGCATCTACTATAGTGTGGCCATCTTTGAATGTGTCAATGTTATTTTCTCATGCTCTTTTGGGACTGTTGTGATGAGTCCCCCCCAAAAATTTGAGGAGTGAATCTGACTTTTAGTTCATGAGAAGATGTTTTATGATTATTCTAATCATTATCATTACATAATCAAATCTTAACATGCTTCATCGTGGTAATGGCTGCCACGACCCTACAATGTTTCAAGTTGATAGGCCATTGTGAAGTGGATTAACAAAATATTTATTTTAATTGGACATGTAAAATCTGATTTCCCGATTTGATCAATAACTCAGTGTTAACGGCGTTCGTCAGTTGAAGGAGAAGCGGACCAAAATGCAGCGTGGTGGTTACTCATGTTCTTTAATAAAGAATAGACGATACATGAAATAACTATATATATACAAAACAACAAACGGAACGTGAAAACCTATACAGCCTGTCTGGTGAACAACTACACAGAGACAGAAACAATCACCCACGAAAACACTCACAGAATATGGCCGCCTAAATATGGTTCCCAATCAGAGACAACGATAAATCACCTGACTTTGATTGAGAACCACCTCAGGCAGCCATAGACTAATTAGACACCCCACAAAACCCCAAGACAAACAACACACCACAATAACCCATGTCACACCCTGGCCTGTCCAAATAGATAAAGAAAACACAAAATACTAAGACCAAGGCGTGACACTCAGCCATCTCTTAACCAACCAAGTGTTTCTCAAACTAAGTTAAGTGTTTTAGTGATGCACCACGGGGCCTACATACCAAACTTGGTATTCTGTGGACTTATGGGTCATGGGAATTTGTTTTTCAGGTTTTCCAAAATGTCCAAGATGGAGGAAAATCTATCCTGATGGACCTTATGGGTGACGCAAATTTGTTCAGCACGAGGAAAGACACCTACATTTCAAGCCTCTAGGTCAAACAGGTCGGTGAATAGGAGGGTGTAAGTGAGACTACTGGCCAATTGGTGACATTCTTTTTGACCAAGTTACCCATGGCCTCTAGTTTCTGTGTACCAAATTAGATGTTTTTTAAAAACCAATCTATGCTTGAGTTATTGGAATGAAGATGATCAAAAGTGTGGCTCACTTCCGCCCCCAGGAGCCCACAGTACACACACACATTAGTGACTCCCTGAACACAATACTCAAGCTCCAACCTTTCAAAACACACGGGCAGCCCTGGTTCTCTCCTCCACTGGGCAGAGTCTCCTATCTGACGCCACTGATTGGCTATTGAATGTTGTCTCACAGGCAGCAGAATAACTGGCAGCAGGGGGAGAGAGGAGGGAGAGAGAGGGAGGATACAGTGCAATATCATGAGAGGAAGAGAGCAAAACAGAGAGAGTAATAGAGGCAAGAGCACCTTCAGGCAGAAGGAGGAATAAGAAAAAATAGGAAAATCCTGTCTGTGCTGCTAAAGCTGTTTACATCCTAGGTTGCTGAAGACAAGGAGGGGCTGTGACTGAAGTGAGAGTGCTGCTCTAGCTGGGTCCAGTTCTAAGGATGCCCGGGGTGTAAGTGAGGTTCTATAGCAGTTCCACAGCACCAGCAGGCAGGAACCAACGCTGGGATGCAGAACCTACGACATGCAGCCACGGAGGCTTTCCATCGCCTAGGTGAGTATCAGCCGAACCTACCCTCCCTAGAAACAGTACCACACTGACTCCAGTCGGGTTAGGGGATCGAACAGTGCTTGCTCAATCTTTCTCATACCCACAAACGGTATTTACAGAGTTCTCGTTGGTATTAACCTGCTATGCTTATTGTGTTCCATCTTTGTACTATGCTAGATTCCAGCATACACTGCATGGGGAATGTACTGTATGTTACCTAGGGAACACAATACCTAACTTGTTGGCATGACAACTATCCTTACACACTCTACAGGTAATGACAGGCAGCAGCTCGTGAACAGGGTCAGATGTTGTAGTATGGTATGTTGCCTTGTTCCAGGGATGAGGGCACCCCTAGGGACTGGACTGTTACAAGCGTCAGTAGCTTGGCATGGACTGGCAAGTTATATTGCTGATCTGCAGATGCAGCTAGGAAGCCCACGGCTTATTGAATAAAGCATAAAAATGCTGATGAGCAGAGGGGCTGAGGAGACGAGAGGAGGAGAGGCAGCCCCAGTGGGAGCAGAGGGGTGTTTTGCTCGCTAAGTGGGAGAGGAAAGAGGTGAGGAGAGAGGTGAAGGAGGAGGTAAGAAGCAGATGTTTTTCTCGCTGAGTGGAAGAGAAGATGGGAGAGGAGTGAGATGGTAACCCACATCTCCCCCAGGGTGGGTGCAGGTTGTCAGGGGGAACGAAGGCAGACAGCTAAGGCATCAAGGTGCAGGTGGTTCCAGTTCCTAGGGGAGGTAGGTTGTCAGGGGGATGGGTACTGGGTAGTTATATTGCTGTTATACACTCAGGGTAGTTATAGTGCTGTTATACACTCAGGTTAGTTATATTGCTGTTATACACTCAGGGTAGTTATAGTGCTGTTATACACTCAGGGTAGTTATATTGCTGTTATACACTCAGGGTAGTTATAGTGCTGTTATACACTCAGGGTAGTTATATTGTTATAGTTCTGTTATACACTCAGGGTAGATATAGTGCTGTTATACACTCAGGGTAGTTATAGTGCTGTTATACACTCAGGGTAGATATAGTGCTGTTATACACTCAGGGTAGATATAGTGCTGTTATACACTCAGGGTAGATATAGTGCTGTTATACACTCAGGGTAGTTATAGGGCTGTTATACACTCAGGGTAGTTATAGTGCTGTTATACACTCAGGGTAGATATAGTGCTGTTATACACTCAGGGTAGATATAGTGCTGTTATACACTCAGGGTAGATATAGTGCTGTTATACACTCAGGGTAGGTATAGTGCTGTTATACACTCAGGGTAGTTATATTGCTGTTATACACTCAGGGTAGTTATAGTGCTGTTATACACTCAGGGTAGTTATATTGCTGTTATACACTCAGGGTAGTTATAGTGCTGTTATACACTCAGGGTAGTTATATTGTTATAGTTCTGTTATACACTCAGGGTAGATATAGTGCTGTTATACACTCAGGGTAGTTATAGTGCTGTTATACACTCAGGGTAGATATAGTGCTGTTATACACTCAGGGTAGATATAGTGCTGTTATACACTCAGGGTAGATATAGTGCTGTTATACACTCAGGGTAGTTATAGGGCTGTTATACACTCAGGGTAGATATAGTGCTGTTATACACTCAGGGTAGATATAGGGCTGTTATACACTCAGGGTAGTTATAGTGCTGTTATACACTCAGGGTAGTTATATGCTGTTATACACTCAGTGTTATACACTGTTATAGTGCTGTTATACACCCAGGGTATATTGTTATAGTTCTGTTATACACTCAGGGTAGATATAGTGCTGTTATACACTAGTTATAGTGCTGTTATACACTCAGGGTAGTTATATTGTTATAGTTCTGTTATACACTCAGGGTAGATATAGTGCTGTTATACACTCAGGGTAGATATAGGGCTGTTATACACTCAGGGTAGTTATATATACACTCAGTACACTCAGGGTAGTATAGTGCTGTTATACACTCAGGGTAGATATAGTGCTGTTATACACTCAGGGTAGTCAGGGTAGTTATAGTGTGGGTGATATATATACACTATATAGGGCTGTTATACACTCAGGGTAGATATAGTGCTGTTATACACTCAGGGTAGATATAGTGCTGTTATACACTCAGGGTAGGTATAGGGCTGTTATACACTCAGGGTAGATATAGGGCTGTTATACACTCAGGGTAGTTATAGTTCTGTTATACACTCAGGGTAGATATAGTGCTGTTATACACTCAGGGTAGTTATAGTGCTGTTATACACCCAGGGTAGTTATATTGTTATAGTTCTGTTATACACTCAGGGTAGATATAGTGCTGTTATACACTCAGGGTAGTTATAGTTCTGTTATACACTCAGGGTAGTTATAGTGCTGTTATACACTCAGGGTAGATATAGTGCTGTTATACACTCAGGGTAGATATAGTGCTGTTATACACCCAGGGTAGTTATATTGTTATAGTTCTGTTATACACTCAGGGTAGATATAGTGCTGTTATACACTGAGGGTAGTTATAGTGCTGTTATACACCCAGGGTAGTTATATTGTTATAGTTCTGTTATACACTCAGGGTAGATATAGTGCTGTTATACACTCAGGGTAGATATAGGGCTGTTATACACTCAGGGTAGTTATAGGGCTGTTATACACTCAGGGTAGATATAGTGCTGTTATACACTCAGGGTAGATATAGTGCTGTTATACACTCAGGGTAGATATAGTGCTGTTATACACTCAGGGTAGATATAGGGCTGTTATACACTCAGGGTAGTTATAGGGCTGTTATACACTCAGGGTAGATATAGTGCTGTTATACACTCAGGGTAGATATAGTGCTGTTATACACTCAGGGTAGATATAGTGCTGTTATACACTCAGGGTAGATATAGTGCTGTTATACACTCAGGGTAGATATAGTGCTGTTATACACTCAGGGTAGTTATAGGGCTGTTATACACTCAGGGTAGTTATAGTGCTGTTATACACTCAGGGTAGATATAGGGCTGTTATACACTCAGGGTAGATATAGGGCTGTTATACACTCAGGGTAGATATAGGGCTGTTATACACTCAGGGTAGATATAGTGCTGTTATACACTCAGGGTAGATATAGGGCTGTTATACACTCAGGGTAGTTATAGGGCTGTTATACACTCAGGGTAGATATAGGGCTGTTATACACTCAGGGTAGATATAGTGCTGTTATACACTCAGGGTAGATATAGTGCTGTTATACACTCAGGGTAGATATAGTGCTGTTATACACTCAGGGTAGATATAGTGCTGTTATACACTCAGGGTAGTTATAGGGCTGTTATACACTCAGGGTAGTTATAGTGCTGTTATACACTCAGGGTAGATATAGGGCTGTTATACACTCAGGGTAGATATAGGGCTGTTATACACTCAGGGTAGATATAGGGCTGTTATACACTCAGGGTAGATATAGGGCTGTTATACACTCAGGGTAGATATAGGGCTGTTATACACTCAGGGTAGATATAGGGCTGTTATACACTCAGGGTAGATATAGTGCTGTTATACACTCAGGGTAGTTATAGTGCTGTTATACACTCAGGGTAGTTATAGGGCTGTTATACACTCAGGGTAGTTATAGTGCTGTTATACACTCAGGGTAGATATAGTGCTGTTATACACTCGGTAGATATTGTGCTGGGAAAGCAGGATGCTGGTGGTTCTGTACACGGAGATGAATAATTAATCATTCTCACAGCTGCAGTGTAAACAAAATAAAGTAAGTGCTCTGGAGTCCTCTAAAAAAACTCAGGGCAAATCTGTAAGGGCTCACTGCCAATTCAATGGCACGTCCTCCAACCAGTTTTTTTCGCCACATTGGTTGTGTGTGGTTTGAATTGCAACTGTGCTAAGTCATTTTGTTATTGTACACAGACAGGACAGCCGATGTTCCTACTCTCTCTTGCCCTGTCAGTTTGAACAAGGAAGTTGTTTTTTCTCTAATCTGAAGAGACTCGGATGTGCTTTGCACATTTCTGTCAGAGAGAGAGATCTGGTATCAGGAGGATGTACTGCTCAGCTGCTTGGCCTGGGAGCATATCTCACTGGATGTCCAAACGAGCGACTAACTCTACACTATTCAGAGAGGCTGATAGTGTGTTTGTACACTAGGCTGCTAGTACACTGCTTCTACACGTGATCACATGTTTACTCATGTCTTGAATCATTACTTACTTGTACCATTTTCCATGCATCCCACACAACACACAATGATAGTATGCCAGAGGTAAGATTATAGAGGAAAGTGCCACGGCCAAAGCTCCAGTGTAGGCTAACCTATAAGACTGGCTACGAGAGGGACACGCCACAGGGCATTCCAATTCCAATAGAGCTCAGAGGAAATAGTATAAGAGCATCAATGACACATCGACTCCCCCCAAAAATGCCTCAACCTCAATTCATTGAGGAGTGGGTTCTTGAAGAATCCAATCTGTGTTTATGTGTGCTTTTTCCGCTTCGCTCTCTCTCTCTGACACATCCCATCCCCTCCTCAATTCCACCACTCCCCCCTGGGTGAGTTGGACAATAGACAACATTGCACCTTTTTTGAACCCCTCAAGCTGTACCTGTGTGATGTCTATCTGTGTGATGTCTATCTGTGTGATGTCTATCTGAATGTGACTGTCTGGTAGACCTGGCTGGAGGGCTACAGCGGCTCTGTCCGGTGAAAATATACCTGCCTGGCCCTGAGGCCCCCCAGGCTGCTCCCAGTGGGTAGTGTTTTAACCAGCTGCCTGGAGGCTGCCTGTCTGCCTGCCTGTCTGCCTGCCTGCCTGTCTGCCTGCCTGTGACAACTGTCCACCTCCAATAGTTAGGTCCCACTCTACTCTGCTCTGATCTGCCTCAGGAATACTGATGAGGGCTATGTATGTACGGGTCTGTATGAGGGTGAGATGGAGGGAGGAGGGTAGGTGGTGAATGGTGGGCTCGGCTCGGGGTGTGATGGCGCATGAGTGTCTGTCTCCCTGTGCCTCCATCTCTCCTCCAAAAATAACCCTGACTGCAGTGACGTGCTGTACCAAGGCAGAGCTAGTAGCAATAATATAATATCCTAACCTTGAAGTGGTGAGAGGGTTGGACATACCACTCCACACACAACCTCTCCATGGGTCACTAACATAGAAAAATACCTATGCCATAGAAATAGAATCCCTAGAACAGACATAGAACCTCAGACCATGGCATCATTGACTTGAATGGGGATACCCGTTCTTGGGATTCATAAAAAAAAAAAAAAATTTGACCCCTTTTTCTCCCCAATTTCATGATATCCAATTGGATGTTACAGTCTTGTCCCATCGCTGCAACTACGGACTCGGGTGAGGTGAAGGTCGAGACCCATGCGTCTTCTGAAACACGACCGTGCCAAGCCACACTGCTTCTCGATACACTGCTCGCTTAACCCAGAAGCCAGCCACACCAATGTGTCGGAGTAAACACAGAACTGGTGACCGAAATCAGCTTGCAGACACCCAGCCTGCCACAAGGAGTCGCTAGAGCACGATGGGACAAGGCCATCTCGGCCAGCCAAACCCTCCCATTACCCGGACGGCGCTGGGTCAATTGTGTGCCGCCTCATGGGTCTCCCGGTCATGGCCGGCTGTGACACAGCCTGGCATCGAAGCCGGATCTGTAGTGACGCCTCAAGCACTGCGATGCAGTACCTTAGACCGCTGCACCACACGGGAGGCATCCTTTCTAGGAATTATATTTCTATGGTGCCTACTTTACCTCACCTCAGTCAAATGCCCTTCAGTCAGTCATCCCAGAACATCCATACTCCACGATGTCCTCTACTATGCCCTTCAGTCAGTCATCCCAGAACATCCATACTCCACAATGTCCTCTACTAATGCCCTTCAGTCAGTCATCCCAGAACATCCATACTCCACGATGTCCTCTACTATACTGCTCAGATCATGACCTCCATTTCCTGGTTGCCATTCCTAGTTTCTACCCGATCTAATTATAACTTGACTTTGTCAATGGCTGCACATGCTGAGCCAAGAGGAATTGTAGTTAGTTGGATAAGGCAATGTGCCAGCTGTACTGTATTCTTCCAAGACAAATATATTTGAACTATACTGGAACATGTTTGTATGGGTTTAATCATCCAATGTGTCCATTTTATAGATGTGGCTTTTATATGAACAACAACAACATACATTTATACCCTCAATAATTTCCCATATCAAATTGATATGATCAATTGACAAACAATTATTGTTTTATATTACTGTATTCTATTCTGTTTACATACTATATGTGTTGCTATACATATATGTCTTGTCTTGATGGGTACAGTGAAGCCTTCCCATTTAGGAGCAGGAGCAGTCATGATAAGGAGCAGTCATGATAAGGAGCAGTCATGTTCCTGCAAACTTTGACTGGCACTTACGAGAAAGAGCTACCGATCCAGACTCTTTTCCAAGTTCTCTCTCGGTCATTGTGTGTCTTTCTTTCTGTCTCTCTCCTCGTCTGTCTGTGTCTGTGTCTATCTGTGTCTATCTGTGTCTCTCTCCAAGTTCTCTCTCGGTCATTGTGTGTCTTTCTTTCTGTCTCTCTCCTCGTCTGTTTGTGTCTGTGTCTCTCTGTCTCTCTCTGTCACTCCTTGTCTCTCTCCAAGTCTCTCTGTGTCTCTCTCTGTGTCTCTCTCTCTGTGTCTCACTCTGTGTCTCTCTCCAAGTCTCTAGGTGTCTCTGTCTGTCTCTCTCCAAGTCTCTAGGTGTCTCTGTCTGTCTCTCTGTCTCTGTGTCCCTCTCCAAGTCTCTAGGTGTCTCTGTCTGTCTCTCTGTGTCCCTCTCCAAGTCTCTAGGTGTCTCTGTCTCTCTGTATCTCTGGCTCTCTATCTGTCTCTCTCTCCCCAACTTATATCATCACTCACATGTCACACGCACACATTTTCATCTCTTTCTCCTGTCACTCATCATCTCCCTCCTCATCCTCTCCCTCCTCATCCTCTCCTTCCTTCCCTGCTCCACTCCTCTCATTTGACATTTCTGCTCCACTTTTCACATTCCATTAGAATCTCCCAGCTACAGAATTGTACCACAGTGGACTTAAATTCTATCTTCAGCTGAATTCAGGATTATAAAGCACGACAACAGCAGTAGACATTCTAGCATCCTTGTAACACAGGATCTTACAGTTTATGGTTTGGTCCAAATTGTTTGGTCCAAATGTTCTATCCAAGTGTTCCAACCATGTGCCCTATCCAAATTTTCTAATCATGTGTTCTATCTAAGTGTTCTGTCCTAGTGTTCTAACCAGTGTTCTATCCAAGTGTTCTGTCCTAGTGTTCTAACCAGTGTTCTATCAAAGTGTTCTGTCCTAGTGTTCTAACCAGTGTTCTATCCAAGTGTTCTGTCCTAGTGTTCTAACCAGTGTTCTATCCAAGTCAAGAACAAGTGTTCTTAATAACAAGTGTTCATGCTTTCTGTCTTTTGTTTCCGGGCAGGTCTGAAGCAAAGACAGCTGGGATATGAGGAGGTAAGATACCCTATGTTATTGTCTGTGACCGAAACACTTACGAAATACTTTTTTTAAGGGTCAGATTTGACTATGTACCATAAGAGTTTGAGACAGTTAGACATACTTTATTGTTCCTTCTCTCTGGTTCTCTCTGGCGTCCTCCGTCCCTCCTGGGGAGAGAGAAGATTAACAGAATAGTCAACACTGCCCCCTGCTGAGAAGAGTGGGAGAAGGAGAGGGAGCAAGAGAGAGAGAGAGAGAGAGCGAACGAGAGAGAGGGAGGAGAGAGAGATGCTGTAGACACACACACACACTCCACCACCACCACTCAGCGTTTCTCCCACTGTCACGTTGAAGTTGGAGAGGCATTTCATTTCAAGGGCCATTAAGTCCTGTCCCCCCCCCCCATAGCGGAAAGAGCACCGTGAGATTCTACATTATACGTCTCTGAAAAGAAAGCGAGACAAAAATAGCCTTGCCTCCCCTCTGAGCTCGACGTTCTGCTCTGTCCTGTCCTCTGCTACTAAAACTGTAATTATACTCTTTATGGAGCTAATTCCCATTTGCTGCTGCCCTACGTGGACCACTCAGCACTCCCAGAAAGCATCATTATGTGGCGGTACTAACTGCCCTGTGACCTCCAAAACCTGCACAGAAATGTTATGTACTGTATTCAGTTAAGAAAATGTTTTGTGGGAGAAAAAAACCTGTTTTAAGAAAATGGGGAAAGTGAACCACAGAGAATAGAAGCTGCTTGCGGTTCAGATTGTCAGGTTATGGCGACTCTGTGGGAGCCTGTTTTCACACGCTGGTCTCTCCTCTCACACGCAATCCTCCTCAGTCCTCACACCTCGCCCTCATACAGGCCGGGAATGGGTCTGGAGCTAGCTTGTGTTAGGCCTCAAACTGTGTTTTCGGCACGTCGAGACTTTCTGGAGGGGTGGATGAGCAATGAGCGATGGCGGTTGAGAGATAATTGAGGAATTCTGTCAATCACTCGCTGTATTATATTCGGAATGCCCCGTGCACATATTTGGGATTCCATTGAATGAAATCCAAGAGAGGAAGATAGGGGAGAAGCCTGCAATGGTGTGTAGAGGAAATGAGACAGAACCCCTTCCCCCTCCACCAACCCCTAAATGGAACAGAAATAGAATGTTAATTCGTATATAACCCTCAAATTAGATTTCCCTCTATGAGTTCCTCTCTTTACACACACAAACACACATGCACACCGGGACACACTCGTCGTCTCTTCTTCTCAGCTTGTGCTGACTTGAATGGACACTCTTGTTCAAATTAGGTCGAGGTCCATGGTGTTTCTGTTTGTCTGCTACTGGGACAGGGAGGGGGTCATGGGACTGTGCGATTGGGGCCAGACTCATGCTAGTCATATGAGCTTCACCGAAAACAGGAAAGAGAGACAGAGAGAGAGAGAGAGAGGGGGGAGAGAGAAAGTTTCTAGGAAGTGAGAGAGGAGGAAGATGGAGGATTTGAGATGGAGGGTCAGGGCCATGGCTGCTGTGTGTGTCCGGAATTGCTGCTGGTGCTGTGTTGAGGTCGAAGAAGATGGACAAAGAGGGAAGGAGGAGGGGAGGGAGGAGGAGCAAGAGGAGGAGGAAATGGAGGAGCCCCCATCTCCAAAGAGCAGGAGTGTCGCGTCCTTACCATCTGCTGAGGTAGCAGTGTGTGTGTGTGTGTGTGTGTGTGTGTGTGTGTGTGTGTGTGTGTGTGTGTGTGTGTGTGTGTGTGTGTGTGTGTGTGTGTGTGTGTGTGTGTGTGTGTGTGTGTGTGTGTGTGTGTGTGTGTGTGTGTGTGTGTGTGTGTGCAGACTTGGTTAGGGTGATGTCTGGTGCCACTGTGTCGTTACTGTCAGTGTCCTTGGATTATCACACTAACACTGAGTGTCATGATGTCAATGTTGTGGGGACTTTAGTGATCTGTCTCCGTCTGTCAGTGTGCCCTGTGCACACCTCCAAATAGGTTCAGTGAAACGCTCCTGACGGGGAATTCTCTCTCGGAAAGCGCCACTACTCCACTTCGCTCGGGGTAGCCAGGGATTCTTTCAGCTAGCTTGTGAGTTTTTTTGTTTTTATGCCAAAGTTGGAAGCAAAGCTGGTGGGTAATGTATTCTAGCTGACAAGCTACAAGATGGCCAGTTACAATAATAGATGTGTCATCACAACAGCGGGCTGCGTGTCTCTCGAGGCCCTGGAGGGATGTGAGCTCTTTTTCTCCACCCACGCCTGTCCACAACATTCAGAGAATCCACACATTCTGCTGTGTCTAACAAATGTATTTTGGGAAAAGGTGCCGTCGACAGGAACAGAGGAAAGCAATTCCATTGAATAGCGAAGAACCCGACGGTGGTGAGGTGATGGATGACGTTCCCATGGGACATCACAGGCCTCTGTATCAGCACAGCTCACATTGAAACGTACTGTACTCTACTGTGACTTTTACACTGAGTACACCAAACATTAGGAACCCCCCCCCCCCTTCTGCCTTCAGAACAGACTCAATTTGTCAGGACATGGACTCTACAAGGTGTCAGAAGCGTTCCACAGGGATGCTGGCCCATGTTGACTCCAAGGCCTCCCACAGTTGTGTCAAGTTGGCTGGATATCCTTTCAGG